>NW_008650104.1:23980-52119 GCF_000695815.1 Acanthisitta chloris | reverse complement strand
CTGAAAACTAAAGCAGTGCCAGTCCCTGCAGACAAGTGGCTGTGTGTGTCTGAACTGTGAATAATGTTGTTTGTTATGCTTTTTAGGCTGTAATGTTAGACTCTACTGATGTCAACCTGTGGTATAAAATTGGTCGTGTGGCAATAAAACTAATCCGCCTGCCTTTGGCTCGTCACGCTTTTGAAGAAGGTCTCAGGTGTAATCCTGATCACTGGCCTTGTTTAGATAACCTGATCACAATCTTGTATACACTCAGTGACTACACAAGTGAGTACAATGCATGAAAGAAGTCTCAATATGTGTGCAGTGTTACATGCCAATCAACAATTGAATGATGGAGTTAGTGTAGGTTAAAGTGTGTCTTGCATGAGTGGTGCATGGGGGTATGATAGAGACTTTATTCATGATAGAGATTTTTTTCCATGATAAGGTATAATTGTTTATATTAGTTCTGGTTACCCTAAAAACAGATGCCTGTGGTCTCTTAGATCAGAGCCTCTGCGAGAAGTTTCACTGTACACTGTTCTTTTGCCTTTCAACGTGTATTGGCTTTGTCTTTCTAGTAGTTTCTAGCTATGTGGTTCTAGGACTTGGATATAAAACCACAGTCTAGTTCTTAGCCTACTATGATTAATTGTAGTTACAGGAGTGGATTTAACTGACCCAAAGATTTTAAGTTTGAGTAATATCCAGAGAAGTTGCAAGATGGCAGAATTGTTGATTCTGATCCCTTAGGTTTGTCCTACTGGAATGGTTCTAATTCTCTTCACATAATTACTCATGTGAGCAAGAACCTGGTGGGATACTTTGTTTCACTAATGGAATCTGCTGTTAAGACATTTGATAACATGAATATGGTAAATAATTGTCATTCTGTTTTATGATTCTGATTTCTAATGTGCCAGAATCTTGAAAGTAAGTAAAAGATGTACTGCAAACATGGTTTAAACAAAATTAATAATATAATTTTTTTGGATATAATACCTGGGAAGACACAATAGGCTGTTTTAACTGTATGTGTGTAATTGTTTGAAACATTGCAAAGCTGTTGGACTAATTCGTGTAAATGTCACATTTAGGTGGTGTTCAGTGATGTGTGTGTGAGGCTCAGAAATGGGAGTTTGAATGAGCCAAAGCAGCCATTTATTCTTCAATTTCTATTTCTCTGTCAGCATGTCTGTACTTCATCTGTAAAGCTCTGGAAAAAGACTGTCTGTATAGCAAAGGGTTGGTTCTGAAGGAGAAGATCTTTGAGGAACAGCCTTGCCTCCGGAAAGATTCCTTAAGGATGTTCCTCAAATGGTGAGTGTTGTCTTAGAGTATATGCTGCCTTTGGAGTGTAAATTTTGGGTTGGGGTTATTCAAAAAAGCTGCTGAGATCTGAAGGTTTAAGTGATAGCAATATCTTGCTGACCTGCCTTTGGCATAATAATGTTACGTGTTGGTGCTGCTGACAGAATGTTCTTCAGCAATTATTTCAGGAGGCAGACAGAGAGAGGCAAAGAATCCACTTGTTGCTGTTGACTTATTTTCATACCTAGATTTCTTGTAATTATCTGCCTTTGTTTTGTTTTACTTAATAGCAGCTGATCCCTGCAGCATTCCCTTTAGCTTTCTTTTCCTAATTGAAACAAAACAGTTAACAACCAAAACAACCTCACAAGAAAAAACCCCACCCCCCATTACTGTTTTTCCAAGCAGTTACAAATTTGGGACTCATTTCTGAGTCTTACTGACTTTTATTGACAAATCAGCAGTCAGATGGCTTTGTGTGTTTCATTAGTACCCAAGCTGCAGAAATTATTACTTTACTAAGCTTTCAGACCACTGTAACTCTGGAGATATTTTGCACTATTATGGTTGAGATTTTAGTCCTTTATTATTGCTTTTTTATTTCAGTATGTAAAGCTTTTACCAAACGTTTGGGGTTGTGTAGTTCGCTTTTGTAGCAGACTATCTCTTTCTATGTGGATCTTATAGCATGAGTGGGTAGGATGAAAGTGGGAAAATAGAGGCCCATAAAATTTACCTGTCAAAGTTAACTGATCATTCAGTGCAAAGATTTCTCATGGTGGACACTTCTATATGCATGCCATGAAGTTTGTAAAATAATGTTATTTGAATGCTTGTTTGGATACTATTTTTGTTACATTATATGAAGATATAAAATGGATCCCCCCAGGCTTCAAGGAAAAAACAACAAACCAATAAGAAAAGCAACCAACAAAAACTTTAACTTGTCTTCGTTTCTCATTATTTCTTAGCGACATGTCTATCCATAATGTAAATGTGAGTGCAGCTGAAACAGGAAGAATCATAAACGAGGCCCTGGAGCTCCGTAAGAAAAGACAAGCGTTGCTGGTGCGTGACAGAGAGCCAGACCTCAGGCTGGTCCAGCCCATTCCCTTTTTCACGTATGTCTTTGTCTTTTCTCTTCATAAAAGGTTCCTCTGAAGCCATTTATGCTCACAGCTGTGTTGTGTTTCAGATTTTTTCAGAACACCTTCTTTTTTTCTTGTAAAAACTAACCAACCCCCAGTGTTTTCTTATGAGTTTATAGGTTGGTTTGGTGTGCTTATGATTTTAGCATAAACCCCATTGCTGTCAGTTTTCAACCTTGGAATTAAAACCAGTGATGTAAAAAACAAATTGTAGCCAAGAGTCATTTGACAACCATTCCAACTGTTTTATTGGATTTTTCATCTGTGACTAGTTTGTGTATGAATTTCAAAGTAAGTTTAGCTTTTAAAAATTTGTTTTAGTCTTGGGATAATAGAAACTCAGAAAAAAATTGGAATTCTTTATTTGCAGCAAGATAGAAGGATACCACTAAGTTGTTATATATGTCTTTATTAAGACATAAAGGATTGGGGTTTGGTTTGGGGCTTTTTATTGCACATATTTTCCTGGAATGTTAGTGGACTCTGCATGTAGGTCCCATTGCACAGAAGTTGCTTCTACTTGTGGACAAGGATGAGTTCTTTTATTGTTGTTGATGGAATGCAAAACCTGAAAATTGTTTCTTTGACACTACCTTTTTTAGGGTTTTTTTGTAGACTAATTTCCTCAGCAACTACTGCATAGACCTTTTATTTGTTAGAGACATTTTCTGAGATTAGGCACTCTGCATGTAGGTCCCATTGCACAGAAGTTGCTTCTACTTGTGGACAAGGATGAGTTCTTTTATTGTTGTTGATGGAATGCAAAACCTGAAAATTGTTTCTTTGACACTACCTTTTTTAGGGTTTTTTTGTAGACTAATTTCCTCAGCAACTACTGCATAGACCTTTTATTTGTTAGAGACATTTTCTGAGATTAGGCACATTATTGGCTCTCCTTCCTGCTGAAACCAACATACCAATTTCCTCTGGAAACCTTTGCTTGCTGAGCAGTGTATTCTAGAAGGAAAGCTACTAAGGCTCTCTATTCCAGGTCTGAAATTGTAATGGTTCATATGACGGGAAATACAGAAAGATATTCTTCTCCAGCTCTTCTAGTCATGGGTCAGATTTTTGACAATCAAGTGTGTATTGCGCTCCCACTGAGAAGCTGCTCTTGCTGTCTCTAAGTTACTGGAGGAAAATAATGTTGAATGCTGTTATGTTTGTAAATACATAGAAGAAAATGTGACAAGAATTAATGACATTATGATGCCTTTGTGATTCCACATGCAGGTGGAAGTGTTTAGGAGAAGCTTTACTTGCCATGTATCAGCACCTCACAACGTGTGATCCTCCTCGACCCAGTCTGGGAAAGAGAATTGATCTCTCAGAGTACAGAGACCCAGTTCAACATCTGATTCTTTCTCCTACCTCTACTCCTGTCAGTGTTATTCAGCCAACTCCTGTCAGCACTAATCCAGTGGTGACAGTGCCAGATTTTGTATTACCTTACACTTCAGCAGCACCCAACTTTCCAAGTCACAGTCAGAGTTCACTGGAACCAGGAGCTACTGTAGGTGAGCAAGGTACTTCAGTCTAAGATTCAAGATCTCTTTCCTACTTATCTGGGTATTAAAAGCACATCAGAATTCATTGGGAAATGCTGTCTTTAAACTGTATGTTGGTGGATTCAGAACCTTTTCACCATATGTATAACATCTGATAGAAAAAGTGAAGATGAACTCTAGAGAATTAAGTTCTGTTAACCCTTCACATTAGAAGAGGAAAGTCACCTAAACTGCCTGAAAACCATTGATTTCTGGCTGAGACGTAGGAGCAGTGTTCAGGAGAGTGGACTTACCTTCCTGCCTAATAGAATTGAGAGTCAGGTTGATTTGTTTTTCTTGATTGTTACTTCAGTGCAGGAGTTATGTGACCTTTTCTGCATTTGTGCTGTTGACTTGCACTTCAGTTTCTCAGTCTTTAATGATGAGAAGAATTGTGACTTCATTCAAGCAGTGATGCATATCAAGCTTTTTATTGTGAAGAGCCTGGAGCTCCATAGAGTGAACGAGCTACTTTACAAAAAGATGACTGGATTATTCTTCTGCTTGTGTGTCACTTTCAGAACCTGGGAAAACCAAGCTGTCAGCTATGTTCATTTGAAATCTGTAGCAAGAGATTTGAATATTTTATACTGTAGATGTATGTATATTTACATATCTAAACCCATCAAGGGGTTACCAGTTTTTGTTGATAGGAGAATTTACAGATGTTTCTGGAGTTAAAGGCAGACTCCTCTGGTTCCCATTCAGAAACTTCTTGAAGACTGAAATAATGAATTCTAATTAATAATGAAATGCAGAATTTTTAGTATATCTGCTGCTCAGACCATAATTTTGATACACCATGGCATAACCAGTCTATAATTAGCAGGGTTTTTTTCTCTTTTTAATTTTTTTTAAACTGTCTTCAGAAGGAAACTAGTGACTCTCAAGTGTTGCTGTACAAAATAGTGTCAGCCACAAATAACTTTCTTTAAAAATAAAAACCATTATTCACTTCTCATTTGAGAATTTAACCTATCAGTTTGGGTTTTTTTTATTATGTTTCTAGGTGACATATCTGCAGGTGATAAATCTAAGAAAGGAGTGAAGCGAAGGAGAATTACAGAAGATAGTGGTGAAACAGCAAAAAGGAGATCTGCTCGCGTTCGGAACACCAAGTGTAAAAAGGAGGAGAAGGTTGACTTTCAAGAGCTGTTGGTGAAGTTTCTTCCTTCCAGGTACTGTACAACAACAACCTTCACTATGAGAGTATCAAGAAAAGAAGCTGTTTGGGGTTTTGTTTGGTTGATATGCCCCAACCTTAGAACTACTAGACCCGTGTTACTTTTTGAAGCAGATGTGATGCATTTAAACTTAATAAAATTGCTCTTAGTGAAAATTACTAAGTAAAAAATTAAAAAATAAGAAAGCTTTTATCAGTGTGAAGCTGAATTAGAGGACAAAGCAGATGTCAAAATGGATAAGATAAACAAGATGATCTTGATTTGGACAAAATTTGGGAGCTGGATGTAAATCTCTGAATTTGCTTCAGTTAATGTAATTTCACTGTTAAAATTTGCACGCTGTTCCGTGTTTAGGTTTCACTTGGTATTGAAAGAAAGAGTGAGGACTTTGCTGACCCTGTGGCTTTACCCCTCTCACACAGATTAAGGAAATTGGATCCTGAGGAGGAGGAGGATCCTTTCAATAACTACGAGGTACAATCAGAGATCAAAGAGGAGAATTTCCAGCATGTTGGGCCACATCGAATGTCATTTGATTCCACAACATTTATGGAGTCTGGTAAGGATTTCATTGTAACCCCTGCTCTTTCTCTGTTGTCTCTTCCATATTGTAGGCTTTATTTTCTGTATTTCCCTATCATATCTAGAAGATACAGCAGAATGTGCTGTTTTAAAAAGTATAATTTTATGGCATAGAAACATGTCAGTTGGTAACAGGTGTGATTTTTTTTTTTTAAGTCTCAGAGAGTGCTTAATCACTGTGTGCAAGAGCTCTATTGTGTGGAGTTTTCCATTTAAACAGACTGGACTACAATAACTGAATTCTGCACAGGAGAAATGCTGCAACATTAGTGCATGAAACACTGTTCAAACTTCCTTGTTTCAAGTTATAATCCTCCTTGACCTTAAGCATGTATGGCTTTGTGTTTATCTGCTTTCCAGAAAAGCAGGATGTTCATGAGTTCTTGCTGGATAACCTGAACAATGGTGGGATCTTGGAGCTGATGATGAGATATCTAAAAGTCATCAGCCAAAAGTTCCTGGTGAAGTGGCCTCCTGGCTTGTGTGAGGTGGTCCTTAGCATCTATAACAGCTGGAGAAAGCATAGCAGTAGTCTTCCCAATCCCTTACTGCGGGACTCGAGTAATCAGCATATCAAGGTAATGCAGAACTTTTTCTTGTGCTTGTATTTGCTGCTCTGTTGCTCTCTGTGTGCCATAAGTACCCAACTGAAATATAGCAATCAGACCCAGGTTTGGCTTAGCTCTGCCTGAGAAGCTGCTTGTCCCAGCTGTTACATCTTCATCTGCTGTGGTGTAGTGCAGCTCCCATAGCTGTTCCTGAACTTTCGGTGATGCTACCTGCAAGTATACCCAGTATATAATGTGTGTATACACACACACACATGCAGAGATGTAAGAAACACTAAACATGTAGGTAGATTTTGCTCCTTTACTCTGTTGTTGCTCTTTCATTTTTTCCCTCCCTTTGCTTCTGATATGACACAGTTGTGTTATCATGTGAGTAGAGAGGCTGCTCTCTTCTCACTGCCTGAATGAGGGTCAGCATTGCTGCTCTGAACAGAGGAAATACACTGTACTTTTAAGATAAGCTTCAATTTACAGTGAAAACCCCAACAAAACAAATCTACCCCTCCAGCATCATCATTTTATTGCCTTTATAAATCTGTAGATTTCACAAATGCAAACAGAAAAACCGTTAAGTTCATTAAATTAATTTTAAAGCAGCTTGATGTCAGAAGATGTTTCTTCTTGAATGATATTTAAACAGAAAACAGTACATTCTTCTCTGTTACCTGGCAGAGATCTGTGGTGATGTGAATTTAATATACTCCTGAACTTTATCCAGCAAGCATTAATAAGCTGATAAGACTAGAGTACATATGTGGTGTCACAGAGATAAATATTGAAAAAAACTATAGAATATAGACTTCTTATATTTCAAATGTCAGTACTTGTGCTGTGTTCTGGAAACATACTTATAGCATGCTTTGGCAATTTAATAGAGTTTGATTTCAGCCTGATACAAAAATAAGGATGACACTTTTTCTGACATCAGGCAATGCTGTTCTGACCTTTTTTCATGAGCTGAGATTTTTTTCTTTTTCTAAAGCTTCTTGTAAGTGTTGTTTTGTTTTGTACCTGTTGATTTGTAAAGCTATTATACAGCTTTAGGAAGAAAAAGTAGTTATAGCTTGGGAATAGAAATCCCAAGAGGACAAGATAAAGGTTTTCTTTGAAGTAAAGTGCAAATTTAGTGATTTTGGAGAGGTTTTTTGTTCTTCTTTAAATGTATTTCTTTCTGTGTACTCTTGTTTGATATCTCCTTATCTTTTCTGAAGGATATGATGCTGATGAGCCTTTCTTGCATGGAACTGCAATTAGATCAGTGGCTGCTGAGGAAAGGGAAGAGCTCTACAGGTGAGCACTGGATGTTACTTTCTTCAGAATCTAAAAGCACTCAAGGTATAGGAAAAAATGTTTCCAGGAACTCATTGGATTTTGAAGCTATTGTTTCCTTAATATCTTACAGATCTGTATTTCATTGCTCTATCAATTTTTTGCCTTGAAGTAGATCAGTACCTTGAAATACTAGTATGTGGGACTCTGTCCATGGGATGTTAATCATTTTATTCTACAAGGGAGCCAGAGAGTGACTCTCTGTTAGGAACTGCCATGATGGGACAAGGGGTAATGGGTTCAAACTGAAGGAGGGGAAGTCTTTTACTCTAAGGGTAGTGAGGCACTGGTACAGGTTGCCCAGGGATGTGGTGGCTGCCCTGACCCTGGTGGTATTCAAGGCCAGGCTGGATGAGGCCTTAAGCAATCTGATCTAGTGAGGAGGTGTCCCTGCCCAGGGCTGGTGTTGGGACTGAATGATCTGTAAGGTCCATTCCAACCCTTAAATTCTATGATTCTACAATGCAATTAATTGATTTGCAGTTTCTCCACGAAATTGTCCTGCTGCCTCTGTGAATGGGAGGTTTGGTCCTGACTTCCCAGGAACTCATTTTTTGGGAGACCTGTTGCAGTTGTCGTTTGCATCTTCACAACGAGACTTATTTGAGGAAGGCTGGATGGAGTTTGTCTCTCGGGTCTATTGGCTGAAAGCTCGTTTTCTAGCCCTGCAGGTTTGTTGGCTTTCTGATCTAACAAATAAAACTTTCCCCAAATAAAAGTCAGTGTTATATAGAGGCAGCTGATTCAGGAATCTTAGCTCTTTTAAGTGTGTGGATAAAATCAGGTCAAAATAGAGTGATTTCATTTTACTATCAAATATAATTACTTGTCCCTAAGGGTTGAGGTGGAAATTAAGTAGGAGGTCTCACATGCTAAGCAAATATTCAGATATGTTGAATATATAAGTCTTTGTTTAAATTAGCTTGTCTTCAGCTTAAAAAAATTCATTTGTGCTAAAGTTATTTGGAATAGTATTGTGTAGCTGCAGAACACAGATTTTTGGGGACCTGGACTAGTGGGTACCATCAAAGTCCCAGGCAGTCCAAAGCACAGATTCTTACTGAAGCAGATTCTGGTTTTTTTGCTTTCCCCTCTGCTTTTTCAAAGTAGCATGACTCTTCTTTTGAAGACATTTAATTTACTATTCAGATTTTGAAGAGGAATTTTAAACCTATCACTAAGGGAATAATTTGAAAGAGATGTTATTTGATCCCAGTCTTTCTTTCCCTCTAAATTTTACTTCCTCAGGACATCAAAGAGGGTTTTTAATGCGTTAATTACATTGAAATCAATTGTCAACTGATTATGTTAGTCAGTTTCGTAAGTGTGAACTAACTTGTTCTTTCCATTTCTTTTCTTTTATTTGCACCTAAGGATTCCGTTGTAATAAACTTGCTTGAGGAAAAATAAGAGTTCCTGTACAGCTACTGGCATTTTTTCTTGGGATATGCAGAGTTGTGTTTTTTCCTGTGTAGTTTGTGTTCCTCTCCTGACCTCTCGAGTTCAGTAACTACTTTAGCTGCACAGAGCAAGTAGAATGTATTCACTTTGCAGAGTATATGAATATTTCTTCTTCGGTGTTTTATTTGCACAAGCAGAAGTTATCTCTACTGTTTTACTTTTCCATGTTTTGAAGAGAAAGGGATTTTAGCAATCCAGACTAATCTTTAAGATTTATGCAAGCTGGGTTCTATTTTTCTGATTTGTTGTACCTCTTGTTGAAGTAATGGGTAAGATATACTGCACTTTTGATTTATTTTTTGTTGAATCTGAGATTGTCAGTTGGATTTGTTGTTTATATGGGAGGATGTGCAGTAATCACACTGGCAGTGCCTGCATTGAATTTAAATAACATTTTCTGCATGCTTTAGAAGCCCTTGCTGCAGTCAGAACTCTAGGGTTGTTTTGGTTGGTTGTTTTCCTCCATATTGTTTCTATAGGGGGACATGGAACAGGCACTTGAAAACTATGATATCTGCACTGAAATGCTACAGAACTGCACTGCCACACAGGCTAAAGCTGGCAATGAGTGCACCATCGTAATACGCTTACCCAATCTGCACGTTGACTCTGTTGTTTCTTTGGAAGAGGTAAGAACTCATGTTTAGGTATATGTTCCCCTTTCCCTCCCATTCCATCTCCTCTGGTTTCAAATGTCATCTGGGAATTAGCTCTTGTGTGATGGAAGTTTACTATAGCTAAGAGTGAAAGGAGAGGTTCATAGTTTAAAGATGATGTCAAGCCCATCCTCTGCTTTTCAGAAAGACAGTTTTGGGTCTGTAGGTCTTGTTCAACTTTAGATTGCATGTATGCAAAATAAAGCTATTAAAGCAGCTGTGTGTACAGCAGAGGAGTATTGAGTCAGTGTTTTATTTTCTGTTCTTAAACATGAATTTCATCTTTGCTTAAGTGAGCTCTCTGCTTCAGAAGTCTGTTTTTCACGTAACAACTTGTGTGCACTTTTACATGGCATCTCCTGTGTTGAAGTCCCTCTGATGGATGTGTTCTTGCAGTGTAGAAGTGTGTTGATTTTGGACTAGAAGGCAATAAAGTTTAAATCTTTATAGCACCTTGCTGGATCATGTTGAGCTTCTAATCCACCAACACCCTCAAATCTTTCTCCCCAAGGCTGATCTAGATCTGTTCTCCACCCAGCCTGTGTTTGTGGTTGGGATTGCCCTGACCCACGTGCAGGACCTTTCACTTGGCCTTGTTGAACTTCATGAGGTTTGCACAGGTTCTCAAGCCTGTCCAGGCTTGAGATGGCATGTCTGGGTGACATCTCTTCCCTCCAGTGTATACCACACCACACAGCTCGGTGTCATCAGCAAACTCACTGGGGGTGCACTCAGTGCCACTGTCTATGTCACCAACAAAGACATTAAAAACATGCCAGTCCCAATTCCAACCCCTCAGGAACATAACTCATCACTGCTTTCCCTTTGGACATCAAACCCTTGACCACAATTTGAGTTGCAGTCATCCAACCAATTCCATATCCACCATCAAATCTAAGTTCCATCCATCGAATTCAAGTCTCTCTAGTTTAGAGACATAGACATTGTGGGACAGTGTCAAATGCTTTGCACAAGTCCAGGTTGATGACATCAGTCACTCTTCCCTCATCCACCAGTGCTGTAACCCCATCATAGAAGGCCACCAGATTTGTAATGCATGGTTTGCCCTTAGTGAAGCCATGTTGGTTGTCACAAGTCACCTCTTTATTTTCCATAGTCATACACTATATATTCATTAAGAATCTGTGGAATGGGTGAAGTATTACATGGTAGGTGTTTTCTTTCTGATTTATATTCGTGGATGTCGCTGTAGAGTTCCCATAGCTTTACAACTAAACTGCTAGGAGAAGTGTCAGTAGTGAAATACATGTGAAAACAAAATTAAAAATTGGATTACATAGTCGGTGATGTTTGCAGATTGAGAAGAACCTCAAATCTCTGGAGAGATGCCAGTCTTTGGAAGAGATCCAGCGACTGTATGAGGCAGGGGATTATAATGCAGTGGTGCATCTGCTTCGTCCAACTTTGGGCTATGGCAGAGCAAAACATCTGGCGTTCGTAACCTCCATACCAGAGAGACCAGCACAGCTGCTTCTCCTACAGGTTTGGTTTGTTTCTTAAAAGATCTGTTTTACTAAGGGATTAAGACTTACTCTTGAGAACAATATGAAAGGATTTCTTGAGTGTGTGCTAATGGCTAACAAGTCTTACTTACAAAGGAAAACATGGAACCAAATCTGTAAGTGCTCTGAACAGCATAGCTTTGTTGACATCATTAGCAATGTGCCAGCTTTTGCTGACTGAGAATGTGGCTAAAGATACAAGATGTTGAGGCCTACCTGAAATCAGAAAAATCGTAAGGTCAAATAAACTTGACCAGAAAAATCTTAAGGTCAAATAAACTTGAATCATTTGCTGAGACATCTTATGCTATGGATTCATGCTGTCTGCACCTGCTGTGAATGCTTCCTGCTTTTGCTGCTGTTGGCTACATGGTGACTTACAACATTCTGAAACTTAGCTATCTAGCACACGAATTATTTGCATGATACAATGTCCTGCACGAATGAGAAACTGTTGATAGATATATCCAGTATAATTGCTGTGGAGTTAGTCCATTTGATACTATGAAAATAAGTATACAAACTGGCTCAGCTATGGGAACAATTTGAGCTTATCAGGTTATCTGGGGGTTGGGAAAAAAGTCTGCACAAAAGAAGACTGATGCTCTTTTAACTGGCCTTAATCAAATCCTAGAGCCTCCATGCCATCTTGTGACCCAACCTTTGTAGAGTAGAAAGAAGCAGGAGAACATTGCTGTAACATTTGCCTTGTACTTGTTAATTTATTATTTATGAAGTAATAAAATGGTAGCATAGGATCATAAAGGTCCAAACCCTGTTTCTGTAGGGGCTATATTCAACTGCAGATCATTAGAACTCTAGACCTACAGCCATCCCTTTCCTGACTGTTTCTTTCCGCTCTTATTAAAGCTGAAAGATTCTGTGATGATTTTTTAAAAATTTAGACCCTGCTTGTATATTTGCCATGCGGGATCCATGCAGCTCCTATTGCCCGTTTTAGTGTTAGATTTAAAAGTGTTCTATTTTATTTCATTAAAGTAACCACATTAACTGTATATAGTGTTTTGCTTTGCCCTGCTGTGCATTCATGTTTAAAATAAACCCCTCATTGTTACCATAGATTTTTTTCATATTTACATTCCCTAGGACTCCCTGCTCAAACTGAAAGATTACAAGCAATGCTTTGAATGCTCAGACGTTGCCTTGAATGAAGCAATTCAGCAGATGATGAACATGACAGCAGCCTCTGCTAAAGAGGAGTGGGTTGCTACGGTAACACAGCTGCTCGCAGGAATAGATACTTTGTTATCATCAGTTAATGACATCTTGAAAGACTCTTCTATAACACCAAGTCTGGTTCGATTAACAAACAACCTGATTCAGGTAACCTGTTCACTTGCATTAGGAGAGATGTACTGTGTGCTAGAGACCTCCAGGCATGACACAGCTGCTGTCTGAATTCCCACCCACTCACAGGGATGGGTTTGGTCACATTCTGGTTGGGGGAAGATGAGTATTGCCATATTATAGGAGCATTATCATAGTCTTCAGTATATTAGAGATGCCCTGAGGACACCTGTGCCAGAATCAGCACCAGCAGGTACCTTCAGACACCAAGCTACCTAAAATAATCAAGGAATGGTGGTAAGATAAGCCAAGGAACAGCACTGTTCTCTTAGGCTATTGGAAATGGTGATAATGTGAAGACTGACTGAGCTGCCTGGGTGCAGTTTGTAAGTTTTGGCATTGATCTTGCCTGTGTGTGCTTTGGGCTAGAAGACAAGATCCCATAACCCTACAAACATGGTAGAGTTGCTTGCAAGTGCTGGCCAAGCTAAGGGTTTTTCTAGTGAAAACAGAGAGGGTGGTGAGAACAGAGCAGGAAAAAAGTGATGTGCAAAGTGTTTCTAGCGTTATGAGTACAATTAATTTTAGCCTTAGAAAGTACTGTCAAACCTTACAACTACTGAATAAATATTTTTCAGTCCAGGTAATAAAAGGCAGGCTCAGCTCTGTTAAGAAGCTGGCCTAAGTAATGTCCAAATTCACTGTGCTTGCAATTCTCAAATCTCCATTTACTTCAGGAAAAGCCAAGGAGCTTCACTACTCACAAAATCACACTCACTGTGTAAGGGTATGGAATATAATTGAAATCTGAAGAGTATTCAGTTACATCATTTATATACCATCTCTTAATGATTCTAGTTGGTTCTGTTCGTTATAACTGTTGTTATAAGACCTGGCAGAGAATTCAGGAGTTCTTTTAAGTAAGTTCCTCTTCCCTGCTGGGTTGTAGATAAATTTATTGTGTGATAATGAGGCTAAGAATTCATGCTCTGTATTTGCTTACTTTGAATTGTTTGTATGTGATACTAACAGCATAATATCTAGATGGATAATAAGGATGCAAGAGGAATGTCAGGGTAGGGGAAATAATCTTCTACCTTTCTCCTACCAGTTGTTCTCATGTGTAGCATTTTTACAGCCTCTCGCTGTGAGAGGCTGAGACTCAACTTTAGATGATTTCCTTAGGATAGAATGTTTTGCCAACTTTGGTTGTTTGGAATGGTTTCACACCTGACCTTGTTTCACTCACTTTGCCTGTATAATGTCTGCTTCTGTATTAGATTATAGACTGCAGCATGGCAGTCCAGGAAGAACCAAAAGAACCATATGTCTCCTCAGTGCTTCCATGGATTATCCTGCACAGGATCATCCAGCATGAGGAAGATGCTTTTCGGTCCCTTTGCTGCCAGCAGCAGCAGAACCAGGGAGAAGAAGGTGGGTTGTTTATTCACTTTTACATATTGGAGCTGAGCCCCTTACCAGCTAGCTCTGGAATATAGATAAGAAAATACTTGTTTGTTTTCTTACCTTGCTGGCTGAAGGGAGTAGAGGGCTCTGCAAGCCTGACTTTCTTATCACAGGGGAAACTTCTTATTGCCAGTTGAAGCATTGACTCATTGGATTTAACTCAGTTCTGTGCTACTTGAATATTTACCAACTTCTTTCTTCCAGTGAGTCCTGATACGCCCATGTTGCCTTCTTCACTTATGCTGCTGAACACTGCTCATGAGTATTTGGGAAGAAGATCCTGGTGTTGCAATTCAGATGGGGCTCTGCTCAAGTTCTATGTAAGTGTTAGCATCGTCGAATAATTGAGTTTGGAAAGAATCTTTGGAAGTTATCTGGTCAACCCACATCTGTAAGCAGGAAAGAACTTCAGAGTTATATTAGATTATTGCCTTGTTTTCGTGTTAAAATTATACTTTAAATCCACTTTCCTTCTTCTCCCTCACAAGCACATGAAAGTTGTAGTGAGTTTAATCTGAAGAGCAAAGACTTGTCATTCCAGACCTTTTCCAATTGATCTGTTCTGTCATACTTCCCATTGTTCTTTGGACTTAAAATGATTAGATATTAGGAAAATGTTTTTAACTGTGAAGGTGGTGAGACACTGAACAGGTTGCCCAGGGAAGTGGTGGCTGCCCCAGCCCTGGCAGTGTTCAAGGCCAGGCTGGATGAGGCCTTGAGCATCCTGGTCTGGTGGGAGGTGTCCCTGCCCAGGGCAGGGGGTTGGGACTAGATGATCTGTAAGGTCCATTCCAACTCCTAAAACTCTATGATTCTATGGATTTACCTCACTGAGAAGAATAATCGTTTTCTTCTAATTATTCTCCTCTGTTTTGCTTCTTGCAGTAGTGTTTTCTTTTGTTCGTGGGATTGGAAAGGGAGGTAGGAATACCCAAGCAGTCTGATAGTACTGTACATCATTCACAAGCTGACAAAAACTGTGGCGTTGTCTTTAAAACTGCTGCTAAAATAACGCAGTGGGATTCCATATTCATCTGTCTCAGTGATTCTAAATAAGTTGCTCACTTCACAGAACTGAATTTGTCAAGTGTTACGTAAAGTTTGCACATTTTCAGTGTACTTAAATACTATTTATCGTGTAAAAAGAGCATGTTTAGCTGTCAGCCAGGAAGATTCAGTTTTGAATTTTGTAGTTAAACTTGGTTATTTGTTTCTTCCGAATCACAGGTGTAAAGAGTTGCAGTCAATTGTCTGTCCTCAGCTGCACATCTGCAATGTTGTTGATTATTCACACATGCTGTGATGTAACCTGGGTTTGGTCCTGAAGCTGTGAAGTGTTTAGTTGTCCTGCATTTGATAAATTTGTTTTGCTTGATTTATACCTACCTTGATTTTATACCACAGACTGAAAAAATAGTGATTCTATTGTTTTCATTTTCGTAATGAAATGTAACTTAAAATATACATAGTTTTGTTGAAAAAAGATGATGAGAATGAAGAATTACTTCAGCCCTTCACTTCCCTGTGGCTGAAGGCTGTTCTTTGCTCTGTTGATCACTTGGGTGTGTTAGTTCTAATGTGCTCCAGAAATGGGTGTCTGGGCAGTAATGCTGTAGCATTATTAGGTGAAAGGACTTAGCCATTCATTGTTGGCCTCTTTAAGATAATTCCTTGAGGTCTCATTGTTACACCAGGAAAGAAATTTCCTGTGGTTGAAGGAGAATATGTCGATGTGTATTGCAGTTTGCTCACTTTGTCCTTAGCTTAGAAACCTAAGTGCAGTCAGCATTTCCCTGAGCAGAGCAGTGCCAGTCTGGGATAGCCTAGCTGCTGGCAAAGCCTAGATAATGTGGCTGTGCTCTACAGGGACGTTTCAGTGGCACTTCACAGATTCAGCTTGACTTCATTGAGGTTTATTACCGTCAGCCAAGAGAAAATCATGATTAGTTCTGCATAGAGCTACTCAGGAATCTCTTAATTTCCCTTCTCAGCACTCCCTGGAGCTTATTAGCCACAGCTCAGTGCCAGACCCCATCTACCTCTGCATTCGAGCAGCAGTGTGTCTAGGACAGTAATTTAGACAGCTGGGGAGGATGGAGCAGAGAGCCTGAGGGGGTCTGCAGGAGCCAGCTCACCCTGGTAGGGCTGGAGCAAATGAACAGTGTTTGAACTGAGGCTGATTCAGGGCAGAACTATTAGATTATCTCTGTGTCCTGCTCTCCCTGGTATTAGAAGCATAATGCTGATACACCTGAGTTGCCTCTGCAGGGATCTGCCTTGGGTCCAGAGGGCTTATTAGCTCAGGCACTGTTCTTCATGAAAATAGATAGTCTGTTTCCAGGCTGGAGCTTGCCCTCAGATCCTGTGCTCCTGAGTGCTGAATCTAAATTGTGTCTGTATGGTGTGCCTGTATCCCCAGCCTGGGGAGTCAGAGAGTCTGCTCTGTGAACCTGCACAAGTACAGAGAGCTGAGAGCTGCAAATGTCATCAAGGTACTTTAAACATAATGTTCAATTTTCACACACAGAGTTACCCACTTAAACTAAAATATAATATGGTATTATTGAGCACAAGAATTTAGTTATCAGAGACAAGAAGGTGTTGGAAGGATACGGAAAGACGAAGATAAAATGGGATGAATTATTTGAAGAGAAAGGAGTTTCAAGAATGCTGAGTGTGTTTTACAGACTAGTATTAAATTATCACCTTCTGCAGGTGAACTGTTTGCTCGAGGACATTGTGTCGCTTGTGGGTGAAGGTGTTGTGCAAGAGAAGGTGTTAATCCCTAGTCAAGTCCTTGAGCAATAGTCCGAATTATTAGGAACAATTCTGGGTTTCTACCAAGAACTTAAGAGCTGAATAAGAACACAGGAGATTGTTTTGAACGCTGTTGAAGTGAGAATTCTGTTACTGCTGTTAAATATGATGTTGTTTGCAGTAGTAGGAATATCAACCTTTTGTTTCAGTATCCTGTGCTGTTCACATTTTCCTTCAGATTATTTAGCTACATTTTTTGTAAACTTCAAAAGTTCGTTCACCAGTCTGTCCAGGGTAGCAATATATTATTGAATATGATAGCAATATGGAGTCTGCTGTGTCTCAAAAAGTCATTGAAATGCTAAGGATTGTCTTTGCTCTTATTTTTCCAGGATTTGGCTCTTAATAAATGGTACATTGATCTTAGCACAAATCTTTTAATCAGAAGAGAATCAGCATCTTATAATTAAGCCCTGCACTTACAGATGAGCTGCTTACATGTAGGATAAGAGACTTTGGCCTTGTGATAGTGTGCAGTGTTTGTATTGTCAGGAAAGCCCATCATGATGGGAAGCTTCTTGTAGCATGCATCATGCATCAGTAGCTGAGTTTGCAATCCTAGGTGTTGAAAACCGGTAAATGATGACAAATCAATAGATGAAGTGATGTGAAAGTAATGTGTTGAGCATTTTTATGAGTTGAACATAGGTGAATGTTTTGTATTTTCAGTTTATGACTGCAAAATTTCAGCTGGAGAAGCTCCTCAGATGACCAGTGTGTTGAGGAATAAGTGTTGCTGGTTTGGAGAAGTCAGACCTTACTAAAAGGAATGAATGAAAGTCAATGCTTTCTAACACAAGAAAAATGTTAAAGGAAATTACTTACCAGTTGTTAGAACTCTCCTGGTAGCATACAGCTTCTCAAAACTTTGAGGCAAGTCACAGTGGAGAATTTGGTGTTTTTCTGTATCCTTCAGTCACCCAATTGATGATTACAATAGAAGCATTTTTCTTCTGCCACCTCAAATGAGTTTCCTTTAGAGAGAATCAGTGCACTCTGATACTGGGGACACACACACAGAGTGTATTGCTGTTGGATATGTAAGATACTAATGTAATTTCTAATTAGACATTTCATTTTTTAATTGAAATTTCATAGTGAACACATTGGAATTGGATCCTGAACCTCAGTCATTACATGTGGGTTTGGTTTTGGTTTTGAAATAAAGACCCAGAATCCCACTACACAGATTATTCTTGGTGAACATGTTTTCATTGATTTTGAAATGTCTTCCTGGAGTGTGTGCCTTTTAAGTTTGCTCTTTACAGAAGCTTAGTGAAGATTTTCAAAGAATTACCTTTTATCTTTTGCTATTCAGTTGCAGGTTTTTTAATGAACGTCTTAAGGTATTAGCCTCTTCCAAAATATGCTACTGCTGGGTGCTTCTTCTTGTGATGTTGAAGGCAAAGATAGCAACTTGCTACAGTGTTTAGTCATTTGGGATCAATCCAGCTGCTTTCCTTGGTGTGTAGCCATCTGTGTAATACTGTTCATACTGTGCAATTCTATAGTGCTTTTAGCCAGATTTTCATTAACTGCTCCTGCTTTTTCTCCAAAGTCCTCTCCTTCCCCCTTTTTCCATGCAGAGGAAATAGGTATTTGTGAATCAGGGCAGAAATTCTTCTGTCTTTTCCTTACTCACAGGAAACACTGTTGTATTTATATTCACAGAAGCAACTTGGTATGTTGAAAAACTCTGAATGATCTTAAGTCGGAAACATGAAGCTGATATCCAATCTGATTGATAAAATATAAGAGTTGATGAATTAACATAGGAAGAAAGAGAAAAGCACTTTAATGCAGCTGCAGTGCCACAGAAGTGACTTGTGTGAGACTAGTCTGCAGAAATCTGGGTGCAACATTTGGTTGTAATTGGGGGAAAATGCATGTAGTTCCTTAATGTTGTTCTCATCATCTGCCTTCAGACAGGTGCAGATGACTTTTTCTTTGATATTTGGCTCGTAGGTTCACGTACTAGAAAAAGAACTTGCAGCATCTACTTCTGAAGATACTCATCCTTACAAGGAAGAGCTGGAAACAGCCTTGGAACAGTGCTTTTATTGTTTGTATGGGTTCCCTAGCAAAAAAAGCAAAGCAAGGTACCTAGAAGAGCACTCAGTACGGCAGGTAAGTTATATGTTATTTCATGTCCATGAGAAATGCACACCCTTGTTTGGTTTTAATGCACCTCAGTACATGTTGGAGAAATACTGCTTTTATTTCCTTGTAAAATTTATGTATTTTATACATTGTAGAAAATAAACAAAAAGCTTTCGTATTTGTAAAAATTATAACTATAGCAAGTCAGATATTTTAAGTTAAATGCTAGTGTAGTCTTGTTCTCAGTAGTCTGCCACCTTGAAAATATTAAGAAAATGGTTTTATTAAGCTATCGCTTTCCTGTTTTCAGCTGAGAAGAAGTTCGAGGTTGAGGAAAATTAGAGAGGAAAAGTCAGCTTGAGAGAAGAAAACTTTAGGAGCCTTGCAGGTTATGAAAGTGAGAAATGTCAGTGTTAAAAATTTTTGATCGTTTCTTTTGACATCTCTGATGGTAAATATCTGATAGCTGCTTGAGAAATGTGTGAAATGCAGTTGAATTTGGGAGAAGAGCAACTCCGGAGTGCCTCAGGAAGAGGGTTGTAGTATTAAGGAAGGGAGAGAATGAACAGATCAGTGATACAATGCTCTGCCTTGAAACATCTTTGGTTTTGTTCAAAACCCTCAGATGACTTTGCACTTACCAAATGCAGATGATGATAGAATTATCAATCAAAACCCTCTTCATACAAGTGAAACTTGTCTGGCTCTGTTGAACAGACCTTCAGAATACACCAATACTGTCATGTTACTGCTCAGTGACTGTTTGGGAATTCTGTATCTTAAACCTACATGTTAGAAAACGAAGGTAATGTGAAAAGGATATAACTAAAAAAAGGGGAGGTATAAGGAGATTTCCCTCTGCAACCTCCCCATTCTCACTACAGAGCAAAGTTTACTTTAAGGGATAAGGTGAACAATAAAAGGAGGAAAACTTAGTCTAGCAGAAGAGAGTTCTAAATTAAGTTGTTCTTTCTTTCAAGAAAGAAAAGTGAAGGGAAAATGAGGAATAAATTCTGGAAATAACTTTCTGTAAAGACTTTGAAGATTTTTGAGCCTCAGAGTTTTGTCTGATTCTCATTTCATTTATTCTTCTTACTTCAGTCTGAAATTGAAGGTGTTGAGTTCTCCATATCTGAGGTATAATCAATTACTGCTTATAAACAACTTTTGTGAGCAAATCTTCTAAGCAGCAGAATGGCTTTATGTTCTGGTGACATACACGAAATGCCAGCTCAGTACCTTAGTCTGTTAGATCAGTAAGCAGTACGCTGTATTTGTGAGCACCTTAGTTCTGTTCTTTGGAGGTTTAATTTGGTTCCTGCTAGAACCAAACTATGAACTAGAGAGGACATAGGAACTCATCATTAGTAAACCTGAAGTTTTGAATTTGGAATAATTTTTTCCCCCCTCTCATCTCCTTCTTCAGGTTGATCTGACATGGGAAGATGCTTTGTTCATGTTTGAATATTTTAAGCCTAAAACTCTTCCAGAATTTGACAGTTACAAAACCAGCACAGTGTCTGCTGACTTGGCCAACCTTTTGAAGAAAACTGCTACAATTGTTCCTCGAACAGACAAGCCCATGTTAAGCCTAGAGACTGTCTCTGCCTATATTGAAGGAACATGCAGCAAGGTAGAATTAATTGGTTTTTAAAAAACCAAATGGAAAGGAGTAAAAATTATTGTTGCTATTTTTTACATTGACTTTGAGATTATTGGTGGAATGATTTATTCTATGGTGTTGGATTTCCTCAGGTAATTACACTGGGAGAAACTAAGAATGGCATCACTAAAGCTTCGAGTCTTGGGATGGCAGGGTGTAATATTGGTTAATATGGAGTCAGTGCGAGATGTTCGTTAGTGTTTGTCAGTGCTCTGTGTGTCTCTGAAATGCTCTCACTCTCTTTGTATTCACTGTCTTCATATTCCATGGTGGAAAGACTATTTCCACACTGCAAAGACAAAGCAAGTGTGCAGCTCATTCAGTATGAACTTTTCCTGTTTTTGTTTTCAGGCACCATCACTCCCAGAGGGTGCAGACTATTCTCCACCAGTGGTGACTGAGTTGTATTATCTTCTGGCAGATTATCATTTCAAGAACAAAGAGCAGTCTAAGGCCATTAAATTTTACATGCATGACATCTGTATTTGTCCAAACAGGTTAGTATTACTGACTCCTGCGGCACATCACTCATTCTTCTCACTTATTTCAGTACTTCAAAGCAGACAGCTGGTTTTGTGTAATTAAGGCCATCTCTAAAACAACCCAACTAACCAAACAAAACCCAAAACCTCGTGTTAGATATTGGATTGTTTTGAAATTTAAGCCAAAAATGGGAGGGGGGAAGCTGAATTAAAATAAGGAATAACTGTGCATAATGAACTGTTTGCACCTTTTGTTCTTTGCTTTAGCATGTTCATACATGACAAAGAAGGAAAAATGTCACTGTTTAGTAGCACAGCTATAGCACAAATGGCATTCTGTAGTGGATTTACTGTTTAGTCTGACCTCTCTCTAAAAGTGTTGATTTTGCTGCTGGAGAGCTACTCAGAGAATCCAAGTCAAGTATTTACGTAGTATTTAAACAAAATCACCTCGTTTCTTGATCATTTACAACTCAATGAGATACCACCAAGACTGAGTTCTCTCATCTTAAAAATAAAGCATATTTTGAACAGCAAGTCCTCTAAAATGAAATGAAACGATCTTTAAATTTACTGATTAAATAGAGAGTTTGCATATTAGGTGTCAGTTATCATTTTAATTCTCCTTGAAGTTGATAGATCAGGGTCAGTGACAAAACCCCTAATTTGATAGATTTGAGACAAGAAAATTGTTTCTAAATCCAGTCACATAACAGAGACAAAAGGGAAGGTGAAGGCACAGAGCAATTTTAGATGTGAAATCTACAGAGGAAATAGCTGCAGCTTAATGTTATTGCATCTTCTAGTCTGGGACTTGTGTGGAGCAAATGGCTAAAACTTTTGTTTGAAGCCTGATAAAGAAATTACCAATACCACACCCATCCCCATTTTTCTCGTTTTGATATTTTAAAACCTAAGTTCATAAATAAATGAGTAGAATGTGTTTTTACTTTAACGTGTGTGACATTTTGTTGTGGTAACATAGTATTTTTAAGCCAGTCAAATGAGATGTTACTTCTTCCAATGTCTGTGCTACGATTTCCCTTCCATTCCCCTCAGGAATCTGACTATTGAGGTCACTTGACCCAGAAATGGGTTTTCAGTTGGAATCGAGAAATTACAAGCAAAAATGTGAGAGCATTATGATTATTCCTTTGGTGTTAGAATCATGTTAAAATTGAAAAACTGCAGAGCAATTGACCTCAGATGTTAATGTGAGATTCTGGTACCCAGGAACTCCCCTCAGTCTGTGTTATCAGTGATGTAATAAATACAGGGTTAGACTCTCAACAGTCCCTCAGGCAGAAATTAGAGTTCCTCAGAGTTTTCCTACTTGAATGCAATTTTGTTTTTATAATTTTTATCTTGGAAAATGATTATGATAAGCACTTATTCCCAGTTCAGTCCAGCCATACAAGATGTCATAATGACTTGCTTCAGACATACAGGGTAACAATGCTTGGAGAGGACTCTGTGGTTACTGAGAGAAAAAAGTCAGTGGCAGTGCTGCCATTAGAAGTACAGATATGCTGGTTATGCATGGCAAATAAACCTTGATATTTCATCTGTTTTCCATGTGTGGCAGTTGCTGGGGACAGTGCTTTATTAGGAAACCTTTTTTAATGAAGTCAGTGTGATTTAGGCTATGCAGCTTCTGTTCCACTCTGAGCGGAGGAGGAGATGCAGAAATCTGTTTTGAGGGAGTGTATGATGAAAGGAAGAGAAAGTTGCAGATATAACAAGATGAATCTCGTCTATGCCTTCAGTATAATGTTTAGGGGGAGTTTGTTCACGTGTTATGTTCTTGCATAGGTTTGATTCCTGGGCTGGCATGGCTTTGGCTCGAGCGAGTCGCATTCAGGACAAGTTGAACTCTAATGAACTAAAGAGTGATGGCCCAATCTGGAAACACTCTACTCCTGTCTTGAATTGCTTCAAGCGTGCCCTGGAGATTGACAGCTCCAACCTGTCCTTGTGGATCGAGTATGGCACCATTTCCTATGCCTTACATTCCTTTGCATCCCGACAGCTTAAGCAGTGGAAATCGGAACTTCCCCCTGAAGTTGTGCAGCAGGTGGGAGCTCACTGAGAGGAGTATGAAATCGTAAATTATCTTTTCTAACACAGTAAATTTTTGCATGAAATACTTACATGCTGTATTCCACATATGAGACTGTGTGGTTACTTGGTAATATTGAGACTTCTAATATTCATAGAAGCTGATGGTGTCAAGCAGCATTTACAGGTGGGTTTTCTCTCCTTTCTTTTCCTTGTGTAAAATCAGTTTGAGCCTGATCTTTAAATTATCTTTTGAAGGTGACACAAAATTATTGTAACCTTCTGGAAAGGGGAATTATATTTACCTTACCTTTCTGTAAATGTCATGCAATGTTTCCAGGAAAAGGTGAAATGTATACATATTTAAATAGTGGAAAGATCAGGAATTACTCTGATGTCTGTGTCCATATGTCATGTCTTGTGTCTAAAGACATCCTCCCCTTTTTCTGTGTTTTTGGACCATTTGCTTAAGCAAAAGATCAGAATGAGAATATTGGTAGATTTTTCATCAGTAGAGTTATTATAAAGTCAATAGCTCTTTCTGCATGGAGATAATGAAAAAGTTAAGAGTTGCTAGGAAGTTTATTGCTGAGCCAAAACGAGCAATTCTAAATACACTTGGACTGTGATAAGAGTTGCTTGGGAAAATGTTTTGTCTATTTTTTTGGACCATTAAACTTTTTTTTTTATGTAGGTATTCTGACTTCCAAAATATTATGTAGTTCACAACTGGCAGCAGAATGAAAAAAGGAAGTGCTGCTACTCTGCTATAATCTGTAAAACTTTCAGTGTTTGACCTATAGAGATCAGTACTGGGAACAACCTCTGTTTCCAGGAGAAGGTGTGTGCAGTGAGGGGATGGGTCTTGCATCTGAGCTGCCTCTGTCACTGCATTAACTCTGCTCTTCCCTTAAACACTTTGTCCTCTGAGAAGAAAGATGATATAAGCATGTGTATTAAAAGAGAACAAATTGTTTATTAAATAGTATGTTTGAAATTACAGTTAACAGAAGAGTTTGCTCTTGGAGGGTTATTACATCCAAGAGCTCCAAAACTAACTCCTCAGAAAATGAAGTTATTACGTTTTATGTCTTTGATCTATCAAAAGTTTGGTCTTTTGGCCTCTTGGCTATGAGGGACCTGCTGAAGAATTCCAGGGATAGTGCTGGAGCTATTTCATATTATCAGCTAAAAGGTACAATGCAGAGCAGATATTCCAAGTTGAGGAGTAAATGGGAATGTTTATTTAGGACTACATAAATCTTTGGGTTTTGTAAAGTGAGTATATTAAAAATGCATCATTTACTAAGCAAAACTCTGTTATACTAAAAGATAAATTGGAACAATATCATCTCCCTCCCAGAGATATGTCTCTTTAAGAATAGGTTTTTCATGCATAAAAACCTTATTATTTTCTTCTCCTTTCAAAATGTTTAGGAATGGAAAAGTTATGTTATAGTTTTGGGTTAGAGCCACACAACTTAAATTTATAAATATCTCTTTCAAAGAAAGAAAATTACATTAATGCATCTTTTGACCTAGTTTTTTACATGACTTTATTGGCAGTTAGCTTTAATGTATGCTGCTGGTTTTCTTTTTTTTTTTTTTTTTGATGGGGGGAGAGTGTTCTTACCTTATTCAGCTGAAAATTTGATACATTGCAAGCAAGAGGAAATATATTTCTTCACAAATGAGAGTGGTCCATAGTGAGTCTGTCAAACTTCAGCTGCAGAACAAAGCAAGTAGGTTTTCTTCTTTGGAGAGTTAAGATAATTACAGCTGTGAAAAAGCAGTAGAATTTCTGTAGACATGTATATTGTTTTGTTATTTTGCAGATTTTTATTTATATGCATATTCTTACACTTCTGTCTCAGTGTTTTGTTCTGGTGGTTTGTGTCAGCAGGTACTGAAATGAACAAAACTCTCTCCATGAACACATTTTGTGGGCTGTATTTGATCCCTTAGATCAATTCTATGTCTCCTAGGTTGAAAGTGTTTTAAATGCTGTACCTTGTTTATGTGCTTGTATGAAAGCAGTAGTGTATTTTTAGAGTTGTTCATCTCAGCCCCAGTGAGTTCGTGGATCACAACACTTGGTTCTCTCACAGATGGAGGAGCGTCGGGACAGTATGCTGGAGACAGCCAAGTTGTGTTTTACGTCAGCATCTCGCTGCGAGGGAGATGGTGATGAAGAGGAGTGGCTTATCCACTACATGCTGGGGAAGATTGCAGAGAAGCAGAAACAGCCTCCTGTTGTCTATCTGCTCCATTACAAACAGGCAGGTCATTACTTGCACGAGGAGGCTGCTCGATATCCAAAGAAGATTCACTACCATAATCCACCAGAACTTGCCATGGAAGCATTGGAGGTAAAAGCAAGTTAAACATGTCAGCTTGAAAAACTTGTACTCTACAGATGATGGAATACCAGTGACTATTAGTTCAGGTTATTAGGCACATGTACATGGTACTCTGCATCTGGGAACTTTTACAAGACTAACTTGAAATGGAGCCTGTTCTTCAGGCTGGTTTTGTTTTAAAGACAGTTTGGACAGGTTGGTAGCAATTCCACTTCTGAATTTTGGTGCACACAGTTCGATAGTCAGTTTTTACAAGAATCAAGCATGGATAGAGTTCAGAAGCATCTCATACCTGTAGAAGCATAAGTTGGTGCATGAGTTGAAACAGGAGTTGTAACACCTTTGCTTTCACTGTGTTGTTTGGTAAAAACAGTGGATCTAGAACATACCCAGTGGTGATTTGCTTCCAAGGAGACCAGCTCTGCTTGCTTTGTTGTATTCCATAAAATTTGTACAGTGTTTAGATCTTGTAATTTAGAAACAACTTTCAAAGACAGGGAAAGTCCTGGTGAGGTAAGTTTTGGTAACGGATATCTGTCTTTACTAACTTCTGCAGTTTCTACAGAGAAAAGACTATTTGTAATAGATTGCAGAGCTGTGAATTCTTTAGAGACCACATGGACTTTGGTGTTTTCTAGGTATACTTTCGACTTCATGCTTCTATTTTGAAACTTGTGGGGAAACCAGACTCTGGAGTAGATGCAGAGATACTAGTTAGTTTCATGAAAGAAGCTTCTGAGGGACCATTTGCCAGGGGTGAGGAGAAGAACACACCAAAAGTTGCAGAAAAGTGAGTGCTAATTTCCAGAAGTATCCTCTGCATGTATGCTAATAAAGTGCTGGGTAATCAAGTATCAAAATAAAGGTGAGTGAAATATGAACAAAACAAAGGGCTTAGAATTCACTCTGATGCTTGCAGTATTCAGGTATTGTGAGTAAGATTACATGCTAAAATCCAAGTAGCAGTTTGCTGTATATGCTACTCTGATATCTTAATAATTGGCACAGAATAGATGGGAAGGAAAGGAAATAGAACAATTTGAATCTTGTGGTCCATTTTGAAACCCTCGTTTTTATTTATTAGTAATAATTATTTTTAAAATCAGCTATTAAAAAATGCAAAAGCAAACTACCTTTATTTTAAAGAATAAGAGATTTTAGTCCTCATAATTTGTCTTTTTAACAACTGCAAAATAAAGAATGTTTTACTGTGGACCAGTGACAAGGGAGGAATAGGACTTGTACTAGAAATCCATCATTTAGAATTTGTTAGTAAGATTTGATTGCTGTATTGGAAATGCTATAATAATATGTTGTCTCCTTTTGTTCTTTATACATGTCCCCAGTATGTTAACGCTTTATATTTTTTCTTGCCCCTCCCAGAGAAAAACCTTGCATGATTGATGAAGACTCTCACTCTTCAGCTGGAACAGTGCCAGGCCCTGGGACTTCCCTCCCCTCATCCTCGGGTCCAGGTCTGACATCCCCACCTTACACAGCCACTCCAGTTGACCACGATTACGTCAAATGTAAAAAACCCCGTCAGCAGGCAACGCCGGACGGTACAGTCCCTGTTCTCAATTCTGGCAGCACAGGGAGGTGCTCTAATCATGGGGGGTTTGATCAAACTGCTCGTTTCAAGGAGGGTGATGGGTCTGTGGTATCACGGGCAATATTGAAGCTCATTACCTTTAGAAATTCAGTGCTTTAAATAGAATCAATGTACAGTCAGAGCTTTAAGTACAAATCTCAAAGTTGTCACCTGCCACCATTGACACCTGTCACTTAATCAAAATGGCAGTGTTGGTAGGAGGAGTATGAGTTGTGACTAGATTCTCAGTAAGTTTTTTTCTCCAGAGATCATTAGGAAATATGTGGGTTCAATCTTTAGAAGACTGGCCACTGTTTCAGCCTTTGTGGAATCGCCAGGTGAAAATTTGAATTGTGGCTGAAACAAGACAAATTGGTAACAAGAAAACACAAATCAGTATTATCATTTTATGAAGGAGGCAGGTGGCAACTATTTTGAATATATTGTGATTCAGCACGAAGTGATTTGCATGACAGTCCAGTAGACTTCCATCTTTTAATTTTTCTTTATCATTTATAATGACCGGTTAGCAGCTCATCTCGTCAGACTAGAAAGTGATACAATAAATAATTGGCTTGTAGGTGCTGAAGGTGGGGTGGTATCATAGTGCTATTGAAGACTTTGCAATTACATATATAGTAGAAATTAAGACATTAAGTACAATTTAAGTAACCTGACATCATTATTTGGCTAGGAATTTTATTACAACTCTACTCTTCTAGCCATTTGTTTATCCATCTGGATCTATGAGTATCAGCACTCAAGGAGAAAATATACCTGCAATGTATAGCTTAATGTTGGTGGAATGTGCCCCACTGAAATGCTCTGCTCAACATAAATCTGTTTCTGGAGGGTGGGCTGCTTCCTATTGTCATTTCCTGAAGAAGGGTGATTTTGTAAATAACTTTGTTGACATAGTTTTGACACAGATGTTCATATGCCTGAAATTTCTGCAGGGTGAATTTATTCTTTTTCCCCAACAAATAGTTCATGGTGAAACT
>NW_008650104.1:7678-23952 GCF_000695815.1 Acanthisitta chloris | reverse complement strand
CCTAAATTAGGCAGAGAAATATTCATTTTATTATTGCTTGTGTTTCAATTGGGAGTAATTCATTGGACTGTTCTGAGATCATGTGTACTGTGGTAGTGTCAGCAGGTTATGTAGTGCTCAGGCTCTTAGATTTTTGATGTATTTTGATACAACAAACATAAAAGGGAACAAATAGTTAAATATTTTCTAGTCATATTCCCTGTGAGAAGCAGTTCTGCCTAAGACTACATCTGCTTAGGTCCTGCAGACTGTCTAAATGTTCCCAGGAGAGACCTAAGTTCGATAAATATTCCAGTGCCTGTCGTTAGTACAGTCACTCCAAGGAAGACGTTATGGGCTGTGGCACTCTGATTGCCCAGGGGGAGCAAAGTTGGCTGCTTAGCAAAGCCTGAAGGTGCAAGCTCAGGAGCGTGTGCCTCTGCCAGGACTGCAGTTCTGGGTCTGCAAGCTGAGCCTAGCTAGGGCTGAGCTGTGTGCTGTCAAAGCAATTCCAAATGTCAGCTGCTGGAAGAAAGCAGAGTTAGGGTGATCTTCAGGAAGGCTGTGTGTAACCATGACAAGTAGAATAGCAGAGTACTGCATCATTCACAATGTTGTGTAAGTTGCTGGCACAACTAAACTCTGGATACAGCATACTGAGGAGCCCCATGAAACTGAAATATTTGCCTTGGGGCTGTTACAGATGGAAGGAGAGCTAACAGGCTGAGCAATGCTCAGAAGTCTTCCACTTTTATATTATTACATATACTGTGCTCCTCTGCATACATTTGCATTTCACTTGTACTAAAATACATACTTTTGAAGTAAAATGCTCTTGACATCTTACACATAATCACATCACTGAAGAAAGCTGGTGCCTGCATTTCCATTGTACCGTTCCTAAAAATAGCAAGAAAATATCCATCATTTGACTACTCTTTAGAATATTTTTTTGAACCATTCTGACAGAGATGAAACTGTCTATACTGTTGTTCACAGAACAAGTCAGTTGGCCTAAATTCAGCCTAGGTGTTTGTTCTTTCTGAGCCCTGACAATACTCTTATTTACTCTTGTATTGATCTTGTTGATCATATAAGACATAAACAAAGCAGGAGTACTGTACAGTCTTACCTACAGAGTTCTTTTCATATGTTACCACAAGGAAGATGCTTGTCATTACTGACCTGAGAGACCTTTTTTGACCTAAGTAGTGTTGAAAGCTGAACAAAGAGGCAAAATCCCAGGACTTCCATGTTCATGGTAGACAGAACAGATGATACTAGACTTAAATTGAATTTTCAATCTGAACATTAGCAAATAGTGCTAGAGTAATCTTAGGAAATACTATCTTAGTATAACACTGCAACAGTTTAGCACTGGAAGTCTTCAAAAAGTGGCAACTATGTCTGCCAGGTGTGGTGGAGACAAAAAGAATGGACTAGATGAATATGTGGTTCCTTCTGAGCCCTACTTTTTCTAACAACTTTGCATTGTTTGTGAGTTTGGGGTTTGGTGGGACTGTTAGTTTGGTTTTTTAACAAGATACCCAACAACATGCCTTGTAGAGCAGCAAATTATCTCATTGGAAGCAGGAAAGAATTACTGTACAGCCATGATGTCTTTTCTTGAAAGTATTGGGACTCTGATCTTCAAGCATTTATCTGTAGTGAGGGCAGACTAATTTTAGATCCATTGTATTTAAATGTGTCATCGTTCTGTAGCTCTCTAGCACATTTTGCTGGTGGAAGATGATGACAGGGATATGTGGAAGTCACTGTTAAAGTTGAGAACACTGAAAGACTCTATATCCAGAGAATGCTGGTGATACTAGTAGAAGTCATTAAGTTAATGAAGATGGGAGAAAGGAACCAGTAAATACAGCTTGTAAAGTAACTAAACTTTTTTTCCCTCATGGCAGCTGCTAGTATATATCTCTTTCAAGGAGACAGAAGTATTGCTGAGTGGCAGCTGGTATTTGCTGGCTGACTAGCTGCTGTCATGTGTGTAAAATGGGCAGCTTCCTTTCTCTTCTTCCATTCAGCAACATCTTTTCCTTCCTTCTGTTAATCCTGTCTTTCCTGTCATCACTCCTGCCTGTTGCTGTTTTATAACCCTCCAAAGTCAAAACTTCTGTTTCATAGTGGAAGCCTGAGGTTTAGATTCTTATTTTCCAAGGACAAAGCAGGAAACAAGAAAAACCAGAAACTTGCCAGGCACTCATACTATCATTACCTGGGGTATGACTGTATTCACACAGCTAAATGGCCAGTGTTATATATCAAAACACACATGGTCTCTGTTCTCTTTTATGCAGGCTGGATATATGGAGTCAGTACAAACCAACGGCAGTACAGACTTCAAGCAGATTAGATTTACCTCAATTTAGTGCTAAGGATTAGTTAGTTCAGAAAGCAGGAGAAGTATTGAAAATAAAAATCTGAACAAGATATCTGTTCCTCAAAAAACAGCCTGGGAGGTTGTTGTGAGGTCTGCTGTAATATGCCTTTGTTTTGTTGATACTCAGTTTCATGTTATTGTGGTGGTATGCAGATGATGTATCCATTGCTCTTGCAGTGTTAAGTGTCATGTTGTTTAAGTCTTCATCCATGTCATGTAGTATGTTGTGTGTAGTTAGACTTAATTGTCCTTTTTTGTGTTTGTCTTTGCCCAATTGCTTTTGCAACCAATATTGCCCGTGCTGCCTCTAACCTTTACACAAATCTCTGTTCCCCAGGCATTCTCTTCCTGCTTTTACCTGTCACGGCTTGCTTTTAATAATTGCCAGAACCTGCATGATACACTCACTGGGAAAGGCTACTTGCTTCGTGCTGTGGGAGAAGTCTCACTTCATAGTTTGTCGGTCTGTAACTCTGCAAATGTTATGAAGATGCACAGCTTTTTTGTAAATGGGGGTTCTCAACATGCTGATGAGACAAAGGTGATCTCTGAGAAACTTCTTGCACCAGGTTGTCACTCATGCTGAGCTAAAAAAGCTTCTAAGGTGGAGTGGATGTTTCTGTGCACAAAAACAACGTCCACATTGCGTTTTGGGAAGTTTACCCTTCAAAATTCTCTCTTCAGCAGTTTAAAATGAAATCTTTGGGTCTGCAGTACATATCCCGTTCTGGCATCCAGTGGTACTGGATGTTCATGGGGACTGCATACTGGACTACAGGAATAATCAGTCAGACCCAGTTTATTGCAATATGCTCCATTTTTACCTCTCCCCAATTTAACCTCTCTCTGATCAGTACAAGTGTCACACTCAGATGTAGTGTGAGATTGGGTAAAAGTATTGTCTAAATAAATGGGATGTTGGTGAGACACTCTGTTGCTCTGCTCTTGGAGACAGAACAGCAATATAGGACTGCAAGTTATGGCAACACATTCAGTGTTCAGTGCAGCCAGACAAAACACAGACTCTCATCTTTGACTCATGTTAGAAGAGAACTCCCTTTAAACATTCAGAGAACTTGCTGTTCTCGAGAAATTAACCTGCTCCCATGCAAATCTCTGCAATTTGTTTGTTTTCAATAATGTGCAAGTGCCTTTTGATGCAGAGCTGAATGTTGTCTTCCGTTATGGGTGGAATCTGTTTCCAGAATGAGAATTCTGTGATACATCATGTTTCTGACTGCACACCAGTAAAGAAAAATGCTCATGCTTACAAGTGAAGAGAGGAGATATGGTGCCAGGCAGGACACAGAGAGTCTGTACATCCAGAGCCTGTGAACAATCCACCTGTATTGCATGAGACAAGATGGGGTTTTTTAGTTATATATAGCTGGTTATTCATAAACTCTGAACTGTGCAACAGGATTTTCTTTACAGCAAATTGAGTTAACATATGTGTTTAGCCCTTTAGAAAAGCTTCCTGTGCACTTATTTCTGATTTTTCACTTGCAGCTGATCATTTGTCATGATTCAGATGCCTTCATGTAGTAACTGGGCATACATTTGCCTTCAGATATCTAAGACAGATACAGTAAGCTTGTACCCTGAGAGGGGTTACTTGGTCAGCATGCTGAGCAGGAAGAACTCTGCCATTGGGATTGTCTGTCTGCTGGTTCAGGTCACTAATCCTGTGACACATCACTCTCTTCTCATCCCTCTTTCAGTGCTGAGTGGACACAGTTTAGGTAACAAGGCTTGTGGGTGCTCCAAGGGGCTCATGGTGCATATGGGAGGATGTTGGCACAGGGTGATGCCTAGTGCAGTACTGAGCCCTTTTTTTCCTGTTGCATTTTAAAATGAAGTGTGTTCTCCAAAGTTGAACACAACTTTTCCCTGTTGATTGGTAGGCATGCAGTGTAGTGCCCAAATGCTCATGGAGCAGTGACAGTGACATGCTAATGGCTTTTTCTGGTATGGAGGAGTAGTGTGAAATGGGGATTTTTGAAGTCAACCCAGGGAACCTATTTCATTCAGGATAGGGTTAACTTTAAAATGCTCTTAAGCATAGAATGAAGTCAAGCGAACTACAGATATTTTTTCCAACATCTACCTCAGGTGTGTTTCAGTAATGATAGTTAATATCCAGGTGACTGACAGGATCTCACTGTGATACAACTAAGGTCTTGGCAGGACAGATAGACATACAAGTTCTTTCTTCCCAATGACATCTTCCTGATAGTAATTAATATTTTTTTACCAGTACCTTGGAAAGTTAATAAGATTCTTCCTTTTGACCTTTTTGCATCTTCTGTCCAGAGCTGCTCTTTTTTACCCATTGACAGAGTAGATGATACAGTGTGACAAATCCCTGAAATGTCACTAGTTGAGAACATTATGATGAGGAATGAGGTGAAAAAAAATTTGCTCTCAAGTGTTACATCCTGAATCTTTAGAAATAAACATGAGATACTTAACTTTACATCAAATAGAGATTTCAGCTTGTCAGGTTGCTTGAAATCTTCCTAGAGCTTAGGAGTGATACAACAAAGTAATGAAACAAAATATAATAATACCAAGGGGAGACATCTACTATCAAGATGTATTTTTAATAGGAATATTGTTGCAGTTGCTTATGCACAATTTAGTAGAACTTTTTCCCTAGCCTCTTCATTTCCGCTATAGATAATAATTTTGGGACGTTAATACCCAGTTGTATTTTGATCTTAGCTTTTGAAATAATAGGAAACTTAACAGGAAGGGACCTCAAAAGAATATTTAGTCCTTGATTTATCATTTTCTTACAACAAGGGATCACTTTAGCTTTTTAGAAAAGCTTGCCTTGCTGCTATGACTCGGTGGGGGAACTAAGAAAAGAGGTAAACAAAATACTAAAACCTGTCATTTTTTAGCTCTTAAATTACACTGATATGTGTTAAATTGTCTTTCAATACAGCAGAAATTATTAAAAAGCACTGATGTTGCCCTTGGATTTGCATCATTCAAAGGGGCAGGTGTTGGCAGCAGTTGGGAGTTTGGAGTTCATTCTCATGTCTCAGGCTGAGTCTTTGGCATGTAGGTTGAGTAACACTAACGACTGTCTCAACTGCAGTCAGCTCTTACCAGAGGAAGGAAAAGCTTTATAGCACAACAAATGTAAGAATATATACTGTATGTGTGTCTAACATATATGTAAGCTATATTTGTGAGTTAGACTAGCAGAGAATAGTACTTTCACGTATAAAAAATATGTAATTTTGGTGTGGGTTTTTTTTTTTATTTAGAAAAGCAGCGTTAGGATGTGGCTTGGTGCAGCTGCCAGAAGTTCTGCATTACATACTGCAGCATTTGGGTATTGACAGAGCTTTTTATTATATCAAGGAACGTCTTGGGGAACCTCACAGATGATAGCTGTTCATCTACCTGTCCTTGAAAGCCTCCAGTGATCCTATAGGTTCACTATGCTATTTTTTAGCTATATGTAACAGTTAAGCTAGAGATGAGGGGGGAAGAAAAAAGTCAGTTCTCTTGCTGTGATTAAAACCTATTGCCTTTTGCTCTGTTCTTAGTGAATACGAGCAGCAATTACCGTATTTTTATTTTGGTTAATTGTATGTATTTGGAAATTCTCCCTCATCTTTTTGAAGATAAATAGGTCCAGCTCTCCCAGTAGCTTTCTTATATGCCATCTCATTAATCTCTCATCATTCTTTATCCTCTCCTCTGAATTCAGTTCACTTAATTCAGTGTTTTTTTAAATGTGGGTCCCAAATACAGACACCATAATTAAGTTTAATTTTCATTAGTGCTCAGTAGAACAGGAAGACTCTTACGTATTTTTACTGTGAAGTTACTGATTATACATTCAAGTGTGCTGGTTTGCTGAATTGCTTTTAGAGTAGCATGACATTTTGGCCATTTCTGGTTTGAGAATCACAAATTCTTTACAGACACCTCTGAATATGTGTGCTGGGATTCACTCACATTTGCTACTGCTGATCGTGTTGTCTGTTAGGTGGTTAGAGAAGGATTTGATTGTTTATGCTCAGATAATTCTGTGGAAAATGAAGTCTGGCTGGTTAACAGCTTTGACCTTTCATCCTTTGTGCAGATAGGTACTGCACTCTGTTTTACATTTCCTGGGACTTTACCCATCCTCTGAGAAATTAATCCTCGTAACTGGTGGCTGCTGCTGATTTCTGACAGACTCCAGTGTTTCCCATCTGGCTCACTTGGTTTGAAAACATCTGCTGCATTCAAGAAATATTTCATACGATAGGAAGTTGTCTCAGTAGTTGTCTTCCTCTGGTTTTCAGTGATTAAGGAGCCCAATGTTAATATCATTACTTTGTTAATACAGTTAATGTGTTGAAGGAAAAGGAGAATGTACATATCTAGACCTACACTCATTTTGGTAGGAATTTCCAATCAAAACAGCTAGCTAATTATAAGGAGGTATTTACATTTGTTCCCCATAGGGAAAAGCTCCCATATCATGCATACATTTGAAATTTAATATGTTGAATCATTGTCTATCTTTGTATGCTGAAAAATTAGTGCAGTTTCCGAGTGATCTGATCTCACTCTCACATATTGGTCTAGCAGTTCTTGATTTACATCCTAATGCTTCATCTGTCATAACCCACATATCAGAACTGACCTCCAGGCTTATGGCAACATTTGGAAATTTGCAAATTTTTTTTCCTTCCCTAGATGAGTAATTCAGCCTCTTTGCCACAGATGCAGAAAATTCCTTTAAAAAAATATCAAGGGAGCTACTGTAAATGTTTTTCCTGATGTCAACTGGGAGTTCAATAGTATCGATTTGTACCACAGAAGGTTATTAAAGCTTTATAAATGAGTCATTTAAAGCTTGACTGACCTCTCTTCAGAATCATTCTCTTCCCATTCTTTATAATTATATTCTCTCTGTATAAAACTTGTCATCATTAACCAACTGTATAGCTTCCAATTAGGAAGCAAATACTGTTCCCCCGTTCTTTTTCAAGATACAGTTTTATTAAGATCTGTTCACTGAAAGGGAAGGTTTTCTTTGTGTGGTAGTGAAAAGCCTATGGAGTGCATCAAATTTGGTTTAAATTCATTGGAATTTTAATAAGCAGAACCTGATCTGCAAGCTGTAGGTTTGCAGAGGGATTTATCTTGAAAAATTCATAGGAGGCCCTTAGCTCTCTCCTGAACAAGTGCCATTCAGATGGAACAGAAGAAATTTAATTAAATTATCCACTCATCTCAAAGCAAGAGCTTTTGCTTTGTTAATTTTTTCCTTGATCTTATCAATAAAATTAATGAATCAGAATGCAGTGGAACTACCTAGACAATGGATGTAACATGCCTCCTGGTGATGCCATTCCTGTATGGAACCACAGAATGGTTTGGGTTGGAAAGGACCTTTAAAGATCAGTGCAATGAGCAGGGACATCATCAACTAGGTCACAGAACCAAGTATTGGCATCTTAAGCAGAAGTTGGAGATTAATCCTTTGGGCTACAGGTCTAAAGAGACTTGCCTGTTTAAGAATTTTGTGTTGGACACCGAGTTACGCAAAACTGCCACTTTCCCATTTCAGTGGGAATATGTATCCATCTCTCTGTTGGAGATCCTAAGCTGTGCTCTCTAGTCATGTGGGGCTGCCTCTGATAACCCTTGCTGTGAAAGAACTCGGGTTGGTTATATCAGGCAGGTTTCAGATACGAGTGGAAGGTTTTCATTTGCCTGTTTGTTCTGAGGTGTGTGTTTTAACCCCCCTGATAAAGTCACAGTCTCTGTTCCTGAGCTTGAACAGCTCTTGACAGCTTAACAAATAGTGATTGTGCTGTAGTCAGCAGCCCATGTACACTGCTCCACTCTGGCAAGGTGAAGTCACTTCTCTTATTCTTCTGTCTACTGCCTTGAAGTCCAGGAGTTTTCCTGTCTATCTTAGGCCTAGTTCTTTGATGGATTGTTTATTTGCTATATCGAGTCACCTTTCAGAACCTTTGTTGAACAGCACCTGCAGGATAGATGGCATCAGGGATCACTCCTGTAAGTCTTTGCCTTCTAATGGTACTGATTTTTCTGTCCTTCATGGTTAATTTTTACCTGTATTGTTGTTCATTGTTTTCTCTTGTCAGTTGAGCTTTGCTTGTATCAGACTCGAGATAGAGTGAGTGTTTTTCAAGGCAAGTGGTACAGTAAACCTGGGAAATTTTGCAGGGCCATACTAGCTGATATATTGCATCCCCAGCCTAGCTGCTTTTGAAAGCTGAGCATTGTTGCTTTTGAATCAAATTCCAGGATTATATTCTAGGAAGAAATGTGGTGGGAAACAAATACCTTTTGGTGGTGGTGGTGGTGGTTAAGGATCCTGTACTGCACTTCTAAGAAGTTTGCAGTGTGGCTACAGTTTACTGTTGCTGTTACAGAGAGGCAAGTAACAGGCTGATGAGTGTGAAGAGGTGCATTCCTTCCTTATCTCTTTTGCAGAGAGGAGTCAGGATAGCACTGGAGCGGTGCTGTCTGACTCCAGTTCCACACAGGATATGTTTAATGAGCCTGCCAGTTCTCAAGACAGCCTGAGGAAGACTTACACAGAGAAGAGAATTTCTACTACCTGTGCAGATACACTGATGCCCAGCAAAGAGACTCTGGGATCTACAGAGGAAAAGGGTATGCCTGATTTAATAGATAATGTCAGCTGGAATATTCTCATTAAAATGCTTCTTCTGGCATGCAGAAACACTGAAATATGCTGCACTGTGACTGAGGATTTTTAACTAGGTGTTATTGCTGCATGTATGTGTGCAGCATAAATTTGGAACTGTGCCTTGCTTAGGTGGCCAATGTCCCAATTTGTTCTGTTAAATCTTAGAGAGAAAACAATAATGATAAACTGCTGTCTGTGGTGCCCGTTGACTGACTTGCATTCTTTTAGGTTCTTATTTGCTTCTTCTTCAGTGTTGCAAAACTCTAAATAATTTAAGGAGCAGTTATTTGAATATAATCTCAAGACATTTTTACTTTTCCCAGGTATAGATACCATTTTTGTTCTGATTCAGTAGCAGCTTGTTATTCAGTACACAGAAGAGCACAAGTAGCGGAATTAGAAGTTTTATTCCATTGGATACTTCATTTCAGTGGAGAAGTAGAATTGCTCTCTACCAGATTCTTCCATATGTAATAGTACTAAGTGTTCTGTATTCCACTGGAAAAATTGTTTCAAAATCCATTAGCTAGAATTTCCCTTTGTCTGATGTTTGTACAGTTGGATGTGGCAGTAGATAGAGAGGTTGGACTTCAACAGGGAAAGACAAACAAAACCAATGTCTAAATTTTGCCCACCTTTCCAGATTGTGGCTCTTTGTGGGATGCTAAGTCCCTTTTGCCAGTTTACACTATCCTTTAGTCTTTTCCAGTTTTCTAGATTCAGAAAACCATGGATAGTCCTGATTCACTTCCCTGATCTCATTAGGAACAGCTAGTCATCTTTTTGCTCACAGACTCACATTACCTTGGTTTCTTGTTTGTAAAAATATTTTATTTCAGTCTTGCCTAAGCTAGGGAAGCCTGTGGTGGTGTTTGCATCAATATGCTGAAATAGATGCCAGTTTCTAGCTTTATAAAATAGTACTTCCATAATCACTAAATCCAGTAGACTAAAAACATCTCTTTCTTTCAGGCTTTCAGTGAGTTGTGGTATTGTCATCAGTTGTCAGAAAAACTGTGTCAAATGCATTCTTACATTGCTGATGTTTATTAGAACAGATGTTGTTTTTTTCCATTAAGTACAGTAAAATCATGATGGATACAGACACTGTGCAAGCAAATTTTGGAAAATTTGGGTTCTGGAAAACATTTGACTCGTAAGTTCAGCCTTTTCAGAGAAAAAGTTATAGAGCAGCTTTTCACTTGAAGTTGCTTTAGTGTATCTCTAGCTTGCTAGGAGGTAAGATCTAATGTAAGGGGCTCTTTATTCTAGCAAAGACAAAGACAGTAAACTCAGGGAAAAACCCAAATGAAGCTGATGGAGAGATCAGTGTGTAGCTCTGTTAATGAGTTGAGGATTGGTTATTCAATGAGCATCAGGAAAAGTTGGGTTTTTTTCAGAAACCACTGGATATTTTTTCTGTGCTTTAATGAAGAAAAGGATTACCTTTTGTAGTATTTAATTGTTGTCATTTTGTATATTTCATTTGCCATTTGGTAATTTTCATGGTAACTTTTCCTTTAATGTTCCAGCTGCAGGAAAGTCAGAAGAGCTGCTGGAGAGCTCAGAATCTTACCATCCTGCTGAGCCTTCTGGCCAAAAACTTGTGCTGGATCCTCAGTCTGCTCCTGGCAATCCCATCAAAGCTGCAGTCCCCCCACCCTCACAGTGGGACTGCAAGAAGAAAGCTGAACCTTGTGGAGATTCTTCTGAATTTCCTCATGGTCTTCCAGCAGACCTAGAGGAACAGAGGAAGTTCCTGACAGAGCAGTGTATTGCCTCCTTCTGCCTGTGCCTCAGCCGCTTCCCCCAGCACTACAAGAGCCTCTACAGACTGGCATACCTGTACACCTACAGCAAAACACACAAGGTGAGCAGAGCACTGAGAAAATAGCTGACTGGCTGTGCTCACTGCCCAGGTAAACAAACTCTGGTGTCATTTGGAGTAACTCGGGAGCCTCAGTGTTAAAATACAGCAGATCAGATTGTTCAATGCAGTTGCATTGGGAAGTCTTCAGCTCTTAGATTGTCTGACTGGTGTGCAAGGTCAGTTGAGGAGAATATTTCTTTTTTTATTACTGAACTAATTAATTTTTTTGTCATTCAGCAGAGAATTACATTTTAGATATGTAGAATTAAGATGTTCTCATAAAAATGACAGCAATTACTTATTTTACTGAATAAGTGGACTAAAAATGACTTGGAAGCAGAAATTCGTCCGTATTGGTGTAAACACACGTGACACAGATAAACTTTCTGGGTATCCTGAGTCTTTGTTAGTAAATGTGTGGGAATGGTACAGTGAAATTATCAGAGTTATTTCACTAATTGCCATAATCAAGGTTTGAACTCAAGAGATTTTGTGTTTGGAAGCCTTGTATTAGGTCATATGCTGCTCTGCATGGCTTCCTGAATTCTCCTTCCCACCAGTACTGAGGCCTGTGTGAATAATAGGGAAGGAAAACAAATTGTACCCCTGGCCTCATGGCAGAAAACATGTCACCAGTGCTGCTGTGAGCTGAGCACAAGTGTGTCCTAACAACCTGCTGAAGGTGCTGAATACTCCACTTGGCTGCACAGTGATTATCCAGAAAAATATTACCCTGTTTTTATAGCTAGCTTGTTTTGAAAACATTCTTACGCTGTTTGTGTGTAACAGTTGTTAAGTTTTCCATGGAGCTAATCATTAATAGGAGCCTTAGATTCCTGCAATCTGTCATTACTGTTGCTGACATGATTTTGTATCAACATTCAACAAAAAAAAGCTGCCTGTTTTCAATTTATTGGTTCAAATAGCATGTCCTTGCCTGAGGAACTACTTTCAAAATATTTTCTTCTTTTATTTTTCTCTGATAAAACCTTCTCTTCTGCTTTTTGTTTCTCTCTCCCTGTATAAACATCAACTTAGTGATGGTTTTCTGTATGAAATACACATTGTTGTCTAAATCTGTCTCCCCCTGGAACTCAGAAAAATTGAATCCTGCCTGTTTGAACCTAGCAGTTACCAGGCTGGCTTCAACTAGCATTTTGGGCTTCTACTGTCCTGTCTTATTACTTCTCTGCATAACAAACAACCACTTGACACTGAGAAAAACAAAAACATCTTTCTGTTGATATATGTATACTTCCATGGGGTTTAATTTCTTTCTTTGATGACTCATTCAGGTTCTTTTGAAGAGCAATGTCAAGTGTCTGTGTTTAATGGCACACTGGTATGTCTTTAGTGAGAGTTATACTCTTGATGGATCTATGCCCTTTTAGCAGTGACTGGAGTAAGAAGTATGCTTACATATACTGTTGAGTTGTTGTAGGGGCAGAGTGGATTGCTGGTAAATTTTAGAAAATTGAAATTCCTTTTTAAATGCATATAACCATCTTGGAAAATTCAGCATTTACGTACCAGCGCCAGGAATTTGCATGAAGAATTTAGACTGATGGCCAAAATTCATGGCTGGCTGGGAAGGGAGAGGATTGGCAGGTCTCCATAGTGCACAGAAAAACAAGTTTTCCATATGCAATCTGTTTTCTCCCATTTTACAGTATTCCTGGTTTTGCTGTTGCAAGGTAAGTAAAAATAGTTATTGATTGGGTTTTTTTAACATCTTTTCAAAATCTTTGAACGTTTTGTTTGGCTATGTGTTATTTTGGTGCTTTTTTTCCCCTATAAAATCCAGTTTACTATTTGGGGGCTATTTCTCTTAGTTTTGTTCTGTTGTCAGTGCAAATTTGTACGTAGCTGTTTCTTGTTGGAATAAATGTGCAGGAAAGTAAGGATGAATTTTCAGCAGTTACTTCATTGCCATTTTGGGCAGTAGTTTTAGTTTCCCATTCACCTTGTCTTGAAGCAAAGTCTTCATCCTTTGTGATTTTTACCTCCAAAATGAGTTGGCACAGTTGGGAAAGTGAAGTTAGGACTTGGCAAGACACTATCAGTGTAACTAAAAAATTTTGTGAAAAGTACTTGCCTTATGGATCAGTATGTGGAACTGCTCTGATGTTATGCAACCAGCAGGTTGTCAGGAAATAAAAATATTGACTTACATGCTTTTTTAATCCTCAAATAAAAAAATACTCTGTAAATCCTGGAAGAATCTGCTGACAGATATTGTTTGTATGACTTAGGGTTTGTAAGTTTTTATCTTCTATAATATCTGTTACTAACAGAGTCCTTAATGGGGAGATTAATGTCAGGTATGACATAAGGTCAGTGGCATCACAGTTTAGTCAATACATGCATGTTAAAATTGCAAATTATGTATATGGAGGCCTTGTATATGCTTAGACATAATCTATGAGCATTATAGATGTAACCATTTCAAGTAGAAACAGTTTGGTAAGAACAGTGCATTCAAAAGGCTCAAGGTCAGTAGTCTTTTTATTTTGCTTTTATTTGATGCAGTAGCATGGGAGTTTTTTTGAGACAAAGCCTTCTAATGGCCTGTAAGTGAAAAAAGAGGGAAAGATTAAGGTATAGCAGAGTGTTTTGTACACCTCTCAGCAACACTTTGTGGAGTTTCCAAGTTAGGGAAAGGTGCTTCTGACAACATTGAGTTCAGGGCTGTCCGTCCCAGGTGACTCAGAGTTCCACTTGGTTGACCATAAGAGATTTTCCTTTTCCACTTCAACGATGCTGGTAAAATTTTTGCAAGTTATTGTACCCTGTCAGTCATCTTCTCTTTGAATCTTGGGGTGATAAAGATGTGGGAGGCAACAGCTGAACTGGAAAGAGTATTTCATAATTGCCCTGAGTCAGACAGCCAAATCCAGGATTTCAGACTGGCAAGCAGTGTGCCAAGAAGAATAAATCCTTTTTGCTATGTCCTGGATCCCTTCACCCACTCCTAATAACTTCATCAGCTAAAAACCAAGCTGAGCAGACTCTGTGAAATCTAATGAGTTGAGACCTGCTCAGGCGTATTTGCTGGGAATAACTGATCATGCTGATTTAAGGAGAAGGGTAGTGGAAAATCTGTAACTACATCTTTTATTTCTATTAGTTTTGATCGTGTGAAGTTACCGTGTAATTGCCCCATTTGTCTGAATGATCTCTTCTCCTCCTAGCTAGGTTACTGCCATCATCTTGGTCAATAAATGCCTGTGAGTTATGTGTACCAAACACATGCCTGTGGATGGGCAGTGCAGTGTGCACAGCAGATCACCAGAGCATGACACTACACTTAATGATCCCTTAACCTTTTCATTGTACAGCTCTGATCCAGGAAGACATCCACAGCTAACCTTTCTTTAGACTGGGATTTTACATTTAAGCTTCATGATGGTGAATTCCTTGTGGGTTTTGTTTTCCTTGAATTTCTGTGTGATAGTTTTAACTGTAAGATTCAGATTACCACACATTAGGCAATTTTTGCTTCATTTTCACACTCGGAATCAGCTTACATTTCTGATGACTATGATTGGCGTGAAGTAAAGCATTTATGTGCCTGGATCTTGGACATTACGATAGGTTTATTTTTGCTGGGTTCTGATTTTATTCAAAACAGGATGACTTGCGTGGAAGACCAGATTTTTGTAGGTTCTTTTGTGTTGTATTTTCTTCTGTATGTATTTCCAAGTATTTTGCAGGATTAGGTTAATAGGATTACAGAAATGCATATTACAAAAGAAGTTCTGTAGAAAAAAGTTAGTATACAGTTAAGTTTACATACTTTGCTTTCTCCGGTCTTAATTAAATTTGACACTCAGTGATAGTAATTAAATTTACCGATTCCCCTGATTAGCCAGAAAGTACCTTGTGATGTTTATAAGTAAGCATGTATTTGTTCCATACCAAGAGAGAGCTGACCAAATCCCCCTGACTGTCATACTCCATAATCGTGGAGGTCCTGTGTAAGTACCTATGTCAGCTCTCTGAATGAAGGATTTTTGACATCCGTAAATATCTGGTTAGTATTTCCAGCATTCAGCTCTCTTGCACATGAATCTGTAATCAGCATTTTGCTAGAGGGGATGCTCCAATTCTGGTAAGACATTGGAGATTTCTGCATGATTACTGTCATTAGGACAAAAGCAGTTATGATTGAACAGTGCTCTTACTGTTTCACCAGAACCTTGTAAAGAAAATAATCTGGAAGACAGAATAAGAACTTTGCTAATAAACCCATCTACTCCCCCTGTGCCCCCCAAAAAGGAAAGGATGTTATAGCTGGAATATGCTTCTTGGATGGGCATGATTTAGTCAAATTTATGACTCACAGAAGCGTATTTCCAGCCCACAGAACACAACCCAGAATTCGAGGTTCTCATTTGTCTCTGTGAACCAAACATCTTCCTTTTTCTTTTATCTGCTCTGTGGTGAAGTTGTCTGTACAAAAGCTGGTCAAATGAGACTCAAATGCTGCTTTCTAACCCTGAAATGAAAAATGAAGTAAAGCAAAGTGTTCGTTGGTGAAATCTTACAATTAATAATTGTCCCATCTGTTGGTAACATTTTGCCTGCAGCCAACAGCTGTCCCTAGTTCTCAGCTACACAAGAGATGTTCATGCACTGAACTCTTAGAGGGGTAGTGCTCTTATGAATTTTTGATTATCATCTGTCATTTAGGCTCCTAATGATACTTTCTTGTTAACTCGCTGAGGACTATTAACCAAGTTTGATGACAGTCACGGAATTTTCCAGAGAGTTTAAGTGAGTTACATGGAAGGCAATGTCTGGGTGGATGTAAAAGGCCTCAATTCACCACTAGATGAAGGCTGCACTATAAGGTTGGCTCTCCAGTGAGTCCTGAGCACTGGCAGGTATTTCCCACGTGTAGTTAGCCCGAGGGAAGGGCTGAGGGATGGTTTCCAGAACGGGTTTGTTGGAGAGCTGGAGGGACTGAGCAACAGGGAGGGCCAGGGGGCAGTGCCTGGTGTGCAGAGGAAGCTGCAGGAAACCCAGGACAGTGAGTTCCACTGTTTGCTGAGAAACTTTATATTTTTATATATGAATTATTTTATATTGAGCATTTAAATTCAGCTTTTTGAAAAAAAAATTAAGGTACTTATAGTTCAGGTTTCTGTAGGTGATAGGAGATGGAGGGTGGAGCTCAATGAAATGAAGGTCGGTTAAAAAAATACAAGAAAGCAAAACTTGACGATCTGATTCAGCAGCTGTAGGAGACTGGTTAGTCACTGGGGCTGGATGCTTGCTCTGGGAGGCAAGCTGGCTTCCCTCTCCTGAGGGGTGTCTTCTCTAGT
>NW_008650104.1:0-7665 GCF_000695815.1 Acanthisitta chloris | reverse complement strand
AAGAGCAGCTATGCAGAAATGAGAAGTGACACTACAAGTGAATAAATAAAAGCAAGTGAGTGCTTTGTACTTTTACCTGTGGTGGCATTTCTGTCCCTGCCTGCAACTCACCAGCCCTTTTGTGTCCACAGAACCTGCAGTGGGCACGAGACGTGCTGCTGGGCAGTGGGGTCCCCTGGCAGCAGCTGAAGCACATGCCTGCACAGGGCCTCTTCTGCGAGAGGAACAAGACCAATTTCTTCAACGTAAGTTTACACAGCTGATAAACACACCCAGACTTTCCCAGCCATCATTTTAACACCTGTTTCTCATTTGAAAGGTTTGTGAAGGGATGGTAATGTGAAATCCTGCAAAAGCATGTTAAACAAGCCATGAGCAGCTGAAGGGAAGGAGAATTGTATTATAGACATATATTTACTGGGTATATCCCTCTCTTGAAGGGAACTACATTAGAAGGATTTCTGATGAGCCTTAAAAACATGAGTAGAGAAGCACCAACATTTTTCAGTTATGCATCATTTACCCTATACTTGGTGGTTGAGCCCTCTATAAAAATTCTCATTTTCTTCATCTTAATTATTCTCTTGGTTATTGTTTCTTAGCTAGATTTGCTCTTCTTATGACAAAAACATAGTGGTAGTTGCCTTAAGAAATCTCCTGAGTTGGAAGGAGCTTTCTTGTATTCGTATTTTTCTAGTGTGGCTCAGCAGAAAGAGTATTTCCAAGTCCCACAGTGAGGTAGCAGCAGTGTCATATAGACTGTCCCCATGTCTGTGGTAGTTTCCACAGGGTTGTCTGTGCCTTTTACTGACATGGGACACAGAATACTTCTGAGACTTACATGAGCATTTATCTATCAAATTCCCTGCTGTGATTGCCACTTACACACTCCTGTTGTCTTTGTATCTTCGACTTTTCTGTGGTGTGTTCGAGGTTTTTGTGCCTTCTGTTTTTTTTGTGGTAGGATTCTGTAGCAATTCTGTCTTGCAGTGTGTGGTGAGAGCCTGGAGATGCTCTGTCATTCTGGACTATGTTATAGTCCATATCTGTTATATGGTTGCCTGTGATTGCAGTGACAGAATTTTGTTTCTATTTTCCCATCCAGTGCTTCTGTTTTAATACTGTAATTGCGAAATTTATTCTTGTTTTATATCTGGTAACATTTATCTTCATTTTTGCTGTATGTTGTGTTAATTAGCACCTCTGTGCACCCCTGTTAAATGCGAGGTAAGTGCTCTTCTCTGCTTGTAATTCCTCAGATGGGTTGAATAACTAAGGAATACTGACAGTGGTTCAAAATTGTATCATGGATCAGTTTGCAAAAAGGAATTCTATATCAAGCCATCTTTCTGGACAGAGGTTTTGATTAACAAATACTGGCAGCAGGCAACTAAGTGCCACAGAGCCACTTAGTCACTCCCCTGCCACCCCCACCCCGGTGGGATGAGGAGGAGAGTCAGGGAAAAGGTAAAGTCCTTGGGCTGAGGGAAGAACAGTTTAATAATTGAAATAAAGTATTGTAATTATAATAACAGTAATGGAAAGGGAGATAACAAATAGAGGCATAAAACCCAAGAAAAGCAAGTGATGCACAGTACAGTTGCTCACCACCTGCTGACTGATGCACAACCAGTTCCCAAGAAGCAACTGGCCCCTCCCCACTGGCCTCCTCCAGCTTATGTCCTGGGCATGAGGCTGTGTGGTGTGCAATATCTCTTTGGCTAGTTCAGGTCAGCTCTCCTGGCCATGCTCCCTCCCAGTTTCTTGTGCACTTCCTCACTGGCAGAGCCTGGGAAACTGAAAAGTTCTTGATTTAGAGCAAGCACTGCTTAGCAACAACTACAACATCAGCGTGTTATCAACATTGCTCTCACACTGATTCCCAAACACAGCACTGTACCAGAGAATTAACTCTGTCCCAGCTGAAACCAGGGCACAGCCGGATCGGGATAGACTAAGCAGTTGTGACCTGATTGATGGCTACGTGGCTTTGTTCTGGTTATTTCCTTGCATTATCTGCCAGCTTTCCCTGTGAGAATCCTGTGCTGTGATTAGCTCTTCCAACTGGTGAATGCTTTGGCTCAGATCCACATAACACAAGTATTCCTGTAGAAATTAATGGAATTACTCGACACGCTTCAAGCCAAGTGTGAACTTTGCATGATTAAGGCTGACTTGTTCAGCACTGCAGGGTTAAGTGTCAAGAGTATCCTGTGTTTTAATGTATGAGGAAGACGAGCAGTAGGGAACTAAGAAGTGTGTATAAGGGAGTGTTTCCACTTGAAAATTTGAATTACCACATTAAGAGAGATCAGTGTTTGACCTAAATCATGTCTAGTTTTCGAATGCTAATGCTAGCTAATTTAATTTAGAACTAGATTCCACTGTATCCCTAGATGGAATTTTCCAGCATTATTTCAAAAAATAATTATTCCTTATTCTGCATATTGATATTTTTATACTCTGAAGGATGAAAAGTGCTAGTATCTATACCAGACAGCTGTAGAATAATCCTATTTTGTAAATCAACAAAAGTTTAATTCCCATAATTAATTTCTTTAATCAGAAATTAAATACACTTTGAAATAAAAGACAACTTTCAACAAAAGGTATATGCTGGCCTGGTGCAATATATTGACAGTGCTGTCAGAAAAGAGAGAAGGTAGCTTGAACTTGGGTTTGCCAACAGGCAAAGATAAAGTTAGTCTGGAGTCTTCCATGTAGACCAGTGCCTTGAGGCTTGTGAAATTTCAGTTTGGGGACTGCCTGAGCTGTGGGGATGGTGTAACTGGCACACAGAGTGCCTCACACAGCAAAATAATTTGTTGAGGCCTTTGTGCTGAAATCCTGTCTTATTGCTGCATGCATGTAGGTTAGCCTTCCTGTTTACAGGTACAGTGCACGTTATGAGTTTAGCATGATAAAATATTTTGGTGGTCTCCTTTTCTACCCAGCTATATTTTCAAAATCCTCTTCAAGTAACACTCTGTGTGGAACACGTGGCACTAATCCAGTACAGATGACACAGACAGCGCAGTGAGAAAATCCAGATCTGAGAGAGAAAGGGCTACAAGTGCCCATGACAAAAAGCTGGTAGTTGTCAGCTGACATTCCAGAATTGGACAAACCCTAAATCTGTGAACAACTTGGGGAAAAAACCTCTCAGCGCTGCGTTGACCTTGTCTGGGTTAAACCCCAACTGGTCTGTTCTCATGCACAGCTCCCAGCCAGGCAGTGGGTGAGTGACTGTGCTGCACCATCTGGGTCAGTGCTCAGAACACAGACTGGTGTGTCATCCATGGCTTACAGATGGTGGAGCAGCCCACTGTCCCAGCGACTGTCTTCACATACAGAGCTGGGTGATAAAACACAAAGTATAGCACTCCACAAAAGTAGTCACATCTAATCTTAGAAATTAAATGGCCAACCTTAAGATTTTCTATGCATATTAATGTCCCCCAGGGTTATTTTCAACAGAAACCCTTTGCTTAAAGGGATTATTTGCTTCCATGAAATGTGTTTGGTTTTATTTTTGAGAACTCCTTGGCCTTCATGATACAAAAGAATTAAATGAATGTCTCAGTGGTTTTCTGTAGATACTTTACTAGTGGAATACCCTTTTCTTCTGAAGCAAGTAGCACTGGTGTTTTTAATCTCTTGTATAGAAGATTCAGGCTTGTTGAAATTGCAGCTGACTCAATTTTACAAGTGCAAACAACAGAGTGCAAGAGAGAAAGCTAGCAGCTCCTCCCAGACATTTTATAAATCATGCATACTCCTAGTAGAATTATTTATGAAATGTTTATGACAGCACTGTATGAAAAGAAATAAACCTGGGTAAAGCTGTCTCCTGTTAAATTTTACTGCAGAACTGCTGGTCTGGATCTGTGTGTCACGGTCTGTTGTATAATTTGTTAGCTGTCACTCAGCTGCGACTGAAATGAGCAAAAAAGGCATGTTCACTTAGCCCTGACTTCTTCTCATTTGACATATTAGAATAATGTCAGGATACACAGACCTTCCCTTTTTCAGTTCTAAGGAAAAATAGTGCTTGCTGCATTATTGCACCTATTAGTTTCCCAAGCAGAAAAGAACAGTCTTGATTTTCTAGGAGCAGAGGTTTGTGCATGTTCACAACTCTGCTAGTGCTGGCAATCATTGCATGAATAAATACTGCTGTTAGACTTTCAGGAGTTTTAGTTGTGCTCCTATAAATGACTGCCAAGTCTATTTTGTTTGGCCAGGCACACATTTATCTATAACCTGCATGTACAGGTACACTAGGAGCTTTTATCCTCTTCTTTGTCTCACTGTGAGTGTAAATATATACAGAGACTTTTTTTTTTTTTTTAAAAGATGGCTCTAGGATGGTTTCTATAGTAACTAAATTAGAAATTAATTCACAAGCAGAAAAAAATCCCCAAACATTGCTTTATATAGTAGGGCATTTTTTTATACATTCAGATATCATGCCACTATTAATAAAGCAAAGTTAAACTTTGTGCACAGATGATGGGCACTCATCAGGCTGTGGGTGGGTGGGGATTGGGAAAGAAACATTTGGGTGATTGAGCTCCATGTACCAGCAAGTTCTCCATATGGTTTAATGTACACTCTTTGTGTTTTCCTGGCACATCTTCTGTGATAATAATAATCTGTTGTAATAAAGATCTTGATGCCCATCTTTGGTAACTGTTCCCCGCATACAAAAGCTGTGCATGCACACTGTATGCTACAGTGCAGGCACTGATGTGCATGAAGTCTTGCTGTGAACTGTTAAGGATAATTGTTCTATTTTTAATTCCAAAAGCAATGCAGTGTGTTTATTCTCTGCTGTATGCCTGAAGCTCTTCACTCTGTGGTCTGAGCAAGCAGGGTCAAATTAAGGTGGGGACATCCGCTGGGAGCCAGAAGCTGAGAGATAGCAGTGATTTCACTTTACTTTGCCAGCCTTTATGCCAGGTATGAATGGGCACTGGCAGGAGATCTCTGCTGTGCAGAATGGCAACTTCTGGGCACTGAGCAGTTGAAGAATAAAGTCTGTGTTTGGTGCTGCAAGTTTCTAGAGGTAGTTATTATACAGATGGTGATAGCCAGTGTGAGCTTTCTCTGTTACTTCCCTGTGTAGCAGGTTCTTTCTTTAGTTGTGTTCCAGGTTGAGAGTTACATCTGTCATACCAGAGCAAAGTCAGTTCTGGAAAGGAGAGCAGGGTGCCAGGCTGACTGTTGTGGGGTTCTGTACCACCAGAGCCAAACAAGTGAATCCAAAATGTAGGAAAGAAGGCTGTTATGAAGTCTCTAATACAGGGTATTAGTGAGGGGACAAAGAGCAGCATGACTCAGCTCTCCTGGAAGCTGGGCAGTTGTATCAGGAAAGTGTCATTATATGCCTCAGTTGTTTTTATACCTTCCCTTAGACATACATTACTGGTCACTGTCAGAAATAGGGCATTGAGTGAGTACATGGGATTTGCTTTTGATCCAATACAGCCTTCTTTTGTTTGTCTCCCATCTCCTGAAGTGTAACCTCAGCAATAATGATTCCCATGACTTGAATTAAATTGAAAGATCTATTACAGAATTTCATGTCTCTGCTAGAGGTAACTGGCTATATATCATCTCAGGGAAGAGGGAAATTCATTAGGGTGGTCTGAACCTATTCTAGACATTTGTTCTACCCAGTCTGAGGTTGCTACTAATGTTGACCTAAAGAACTTCCAAATACCACGCAGTGCCAAGGGGCAGCTCTTCAAGGTTGCTTGAGACGACCTGGCTCAAACCTCAGGTTCAGTGTTTCCTGCCATGTACTGGAAAAACTTGAAACTAAAGGCAACAGCAGATTAAAATCACTTTCCTAGAGCTCTTACCGCTCTGCTTTCCCTCCTGTCCTTGGCTGGTGATAGATCTGAGTTACTCTCCTCCTGCTCATAGTTGGTGTGTGTCTTTTCGGTTGGCAAGTGAGCTTCCAGCTCCTCGACATCTGCTACGTGGAACATGAGTCTTCCGACCAAACTATGCCATTTCAGTCAGATTGGGGGGAAGGGAAAGAACTTGCAGAAACTTACTGTGCATCCATGTAAGTTGAGATTGTGCTTCAGCACAGTGAGAGTTGAAGTTTTATCATGTATGGGAGCTCTAAGAGTGTTAATGGTTATGTTTTAGTTTGCTCAAGATTGGTTGCAACTCTTGGAAAAAAATGGTCTTTTTCGTGCTTCTAACACTATGTGAAAATGTGTCAACTCAAGTTTTTAAAAAAAAAAAGAAATCACAAGTGACATCCCAGAAATCATAAGGGTTTAGTTATTCAATTTTGCCCTTCTTGCCTCTGAGTGGTTTGGATGCCATTTTTGTGCAGAAACCATAAACCCACTTTGATTCCAGTGACTAGATAATGCTTGAAGCAAGTTATTAGACTAAGGACCATATAATAGGTGATATGTGAAAAAAAGTGTCTAGAGAAGGTGATCTCCACCATTAACACTGACCTTGTGTAGTTGCACAAAACAAAATAGTACCGATACCATAACGACAACACATACTAATAGTCTAATACTTTTCTGCTTCTTTTTTTCTCTTCTCTGCTTTTAGTACGTACATTGAGGCATCTGGTTAGAGGATGGTTAAATCCCTACCTACTTTAAAAAACAGCACTGTCTCTAATCTCTTCAGGAGATGCCCATATTGGAGCCATGAAATATCAGTGTTTTCCCTGAGCAGGAACAGGCCCAGCAAGAGTGAGCTCTGAGCTTTGTGAAAGGGCCATTCAGTGAACGCAGGTTCTCACTGCCAGCTTCACACTGACTGTGAGGTATTCAGATGTTAAGTGAAAGACATCTCTCTGCTACATATTTTCTTCTTGTGCTAGGAAGAGCAAGCACTTTATGAAATGATTTGACAATTTAGGAACTAGGCCTGTCAGCAGTGCTGGTGTGCTGTCAGGAGGCACCATGCTGCAGGGAGTCTTTGCTGCAGAGCTGCTGGGTGAGCTGAGGCTGTGTAGGTCATCCAGTACCTCTCCTGAAGCAGAGATAATGCAGACCTTGCTGCTCTGCCTTGGAGATGTTTGAGCTAACACACTGCCTGTCTGCCCTGCTTCCTCAGGAATTTTAACAAGTATTTCATCGCTTTTCCTACGTTCCTGAATAATGACATTATAAAGCTATTGTTCTTCATTTGTGTGAGGAAACCATTTCTGGTGTGGTGAAGGCATACTTGTGTGGAGGCTGCTGAGGAATAAATGGAAAACCCTCCAGGAGCCTCTTCTGAGCCAAATGACCATATAATCCTGTGCCTTAATTTGTAAATACAGTCAGCCATGTAAATGGCAGATATTTTATGGTTGCAGTACAAGCTAAAGTTTGGAAGATTGAAAACAGATCAGTGTTTTCCCATCCTCTTTTTCTTTTTTTTTCTTCCTTTTTGGTCTTTCTTAATTTTCTCAATTTCCATTGAGTGTATCTTCTGCAGAGCAGCACAGTGCTACAGGTGTGATGCTTCCAGCACCCATCATTGAATGTGCCTTGAGCCACAGGATAGAGGAACTGAAAAAATCATTGGCTTACTTGTCTACAGATTCAAGAAGGCATGTTGGCATTGTTTAACTATAATTCATATATACAAGGTTATTTTTGCATCAAATATAGAATCATAGAATCAACTGGATTG
>NW_008650103.1:34518-39591 GCF_000695815.1 Acanthisitta chloris | reverse complement strand
CTCTCTCTCTCTCCCCATCTAGTGGACGATAATAAAATGGTTTTCTTTCCGTTTTTCCATGTGTAAACCATCAAACAATACTGTCAGACGTTGAAAGCTTATCAGAACAAGTATAGAACATCATTACTGTTTAATGTGTAATTAAATAAGTAAATGCTATATGGATAGCATTGGAATAGGAGACACTTTCATTTTGATTTTTTTTCTGCAAGTCCACTGTTCTAAAGTGATGCTATGAATTGTAAAATATTTATTATTTGTGTGTAAATATTTGCAGATATCTAGACACTTTCTGAAAAAAACAATAAAGGTGCAGAAGTTAATAGCAAAAATAGCTCCTAATCTCAGAATTAAAATACAGCGTGTTCAATGTTGAACACAGGAGCAACTTACATGTTGGTGTTTGCCAGACTGATCCTCGGTTTAAAAAGCATGGACCTCCCTTATAAACTTTCTATTTTAATCTAAATTTTTTTGGCATTTCTGGTGTTCACCTTAAAAGAAAGAGAGTGCCAGAATATTTGGATGCAATGTGTATCCCTTTTCATAATTAGATGCCACAATCTACTGCTTTGTTTCAGTCTCCTAATAAACAATTTTTTAAAGAACAGCATAAACATCTTCCAAGCATTTAATGTTCATTTTAAGTACAAACTGCTTATGTAAGTAAAGCTATACAGGACTAAGTCCATAATTAGGGTAGTAGAAAGTACTTCTTATGTACTACTGATTAAACGAGACGTGCCTATAATTACTCCACTTCCAGTTTCCAAAATATGACAAGACCTTGGTTTCTTGGATAGATTCTTGTTGCTGTTTTCAGGGGAAAGTTTGATTTCTTATTCTGCTGATGAGTTTCTTTTTAGTATATTTTTCTATTTTGTGTTTTTACTATCTCACTTTCTCTATTAGTACTTTTCTTCATACAGACACATGCAAAACTTCACACAGGTAGGTGGGGAAGTTGTCAGTCGGAGGGAATCTGAAAGACAATGCACATGTAGGGTCACTTCAGGGTCTTCTTCTTCCAGGGAGAGGCACTTTCCCACCTGCAAGTCAGTACCTTGCACTGAGTGTGTCACTGAGCATTGCAGTTGGATTTCATTTGAGTCCCTTGCACTGAGTGTGTCACTGAGCATTTCAGTTCCATTTCATTTGAGTTTGTGTATTTGTTGTTCCTACCAAGTCACTAAAGGTGACTTGACGAAGCTGCTTGACAAGAGGTGTTGGGTGGCAGTTCTGGGTTGCCACTGTCTCACTCAATTCCTAGCACAAAGTGACTCTCTGAGCCAAGAGGGAGAGCTTTTATTCTCTTGTACAGTGGAGTCACTCCGAGGACTGTGGTGCAATGAGTCACTCGAGTTGTAATTGCTTTAAGTAGCACAGAAACTTCAAGAGGGGGTGAAACAGTGCGCCGAGAGACGGTACAGGAGAGATGGTGGAAATGCCAGTTTGGCCTCCTATCTGTTCCTGAAATTGTCCTGCGGCATGAAGAGACGTCACGGAGGGAGGGAGGGATGTACCAGACAGTGCTTTTGTGGCTGCTGCAGCAGCTCTAAGCTCCCACCCTGATAGAGAGAGGCTGACGTAAACGCATCCCAGGCTCTGGAATCTGACAAACTATTTACGGCTCAGTTAGTCTGTGCGGTGTTCTAGGGACGGTGACAGAGAACAAAAAGCAGAGGAGCAAAGTGTGGTAAGGACATTTGTCTAGTCACTGTTTGTATGATCAAACGGGGAGAGACAAGTCACAGATTGCTGGACAGGCTAATGCCATAATGTCATGGCACGCACCAGCCTGGAGTGATCGGTTCTGTTTTCCCAAACACTTATTCCGTTCCTTTCCGTGCAGTGAGAACGTAATGCACATTGTTGTCCGAGGGAGAGTGAGGGTGTGTGCTCCTGGCCGTGTGTTCCAGCCAGCTCTTGGCATCGCCCTGGGCTCCGAACGGAGCCGGCGGCTCCGGCCCCGGCGCGGCTGGAGGCCCTGCAGGTGTTGGTGGCATCAAACACCCTGAATGGAGACAACAAACGAGTAAATGCTCTCCTAACTCAAATCACTTGATCATCTGTGGAGCTGCATTAATAGGGAATGCAAATATGAACTTTATTACGTGTTGAGGAAGGAAATGATTGTTGTTTTAGAAGCGCTTTTTTGTTCATGATTTGTAAAGTTTTTTCACCCAATTAACATGCTCCTGACACTGGGATGGTGATTATTTCAGCCTTGAAGTATTTCCTGGTGCGCTGTCTTTAAGATTAAATATTACAAACCCACTTCTCAAAATTTTCTTCAAAAAAGCACGTGCTTTATTCAGCTCCATTCATGACCGACCCAACAGTTCCACCAGTTAGTATCTTTTCATGTATTTCTTAACAGAATCATAATGTGACTGTAATGAGAAGCTACAATTACTATTAATGAGGCATCCAACGGGATGAGGTTTAACAAGGCCAAGTGCTGGTCCTGCACTTTGGCCATAACAATCCCATGCAGAGCTCCAGGCTGGGACAGAGTGGCTGGAGAGCACCAGGCAGAAAGGGACCTGGGAGTGTGGAGAGACAGAAAGCTGAACATGAGCCAGCAGTGTGCTCAGGGGGGCAAGAAGGCCAATGGCATCCTGGGCTGGAGCAGGAACAGTGTGGTCAGCAGGACCAGGAGGTGATTCTGCCCCTGCACTCGGTGCTGGTGAGGACACACCTTGAATCCTGTGCTCAGTTCTGGGCCCCTCAGCTCAGGAGGGACATTGAGGGGCTGGAGCAGGTCCAGAGCAGAGCAACGAGGCTGGGGAAGGGACTGGAGCACAAGTGGCATGAGGAGAGGCTGAGGGAGCTGGGGGTGTTCAGCCTGGAGAAGAGGAGGCTCAGGGGAGACCTTCTCACCCTCTGCAACTCCCTGACAGGAGGTTGGAGTCAGGTGGGGGTTGGGCTCTTCTCCCAGGCAACCAGCAGCAGGACAAGAGGGCACAGACTCAAGCTCTGCCCGGGGAGGGTTAGGTTGGATATTAGGGAGAGATTTTTTCCAGAGAGAGTGCTCAGGCATTGGAATGTGCTGCCCAGGGAGGGGGTGGATTCACCATCCCTGGAGGTTTTCAAGCTGAGACTGGATGTGGCACTTAGTGTTGGATGTGCCACTGTAGGGTTGGACTCAATGATCTTTGAGGTCTCTTCCAACCTGGCTGATCCTATGATTCCTGGAAGGGGCAGTCAGCACCACATCTTACCGTCCCTGTGATGATCACGTCGCTGCCCTTGGGCTGCCCCTTGCCCTGGGCCCTGCTGCTCACCAGGCTGCCCGGGGTGCTGGGGGCTCCACAGGCTGGGGCAGTGCTGGGGACAGGGGGGACACGACACCCCAGACAGGTGTTGGAGCCGGGACTGGTGCCAGGGACCCCAGCGCAGACAGCCAGGAGCGCTACGGTCACCTTCCTTATGGGTTCTGAAACTGTGGAATTATTTGGCAAGGATACGTTGTTTTCAATACTTACTGTAACCAAAATCCATCTAAAGATGTTGCTCTTTGCATGTAGCAAATTAGATTCAAAATATATTTTTTAATCCTATATTAATTTCTCTTGTGCTATTGCCAGTTTATGGATGTTTTGATGGGCAATTGAAGTAAGGCCGCTGGAAAAAGGGAGGTTATTGTTCAACACGTAATGAATCTGTATCCTTGGAATTCTGCAAAAGTTTGCTGCACTAAATTACAGCTGTTAATGCTTGTTGAGTATCTTTAGTATGCACGATTCGTACTGCTTTGCAAATCACTAAAACAGGACATTGTTTCACAAACAATGTCATTTACGTCACGGAGGAGCCAAGAGACACATGCAGAGCAGACTGCTGAGAAAAAGGAAATAATGAGCTCGTCCTCTGACCCCGTTTTGATGACTCTTCGACCCAAAAAGCAGGTAGTGCTGGATAGGAGGGTAAGGCTGATGATCCAGGGCCTCTAAGGAGGTTACAAATTGCATGCAGGAAACCTTAGAATCTCTGGTGTTCACAGCAGGCTCAGAAAACTATCCATGGGTTTGACAGTTATTGAAATACACCTGACATCTGTTAGAAAGGAGAGATCCTTGCTGTCAGCTGAGAATGTACAATACAGTACAGCAAGTATATGTCTGACCTCTGTGCCAAAGTTAAATTACTCTGGTCTTTCTCTCTGGGGAGCTGGGGAAGCTTCCAGGTCTCACCACTGACCTTATCCTCACTTTTTGAGAAGAAATATTGTGGACTAACCAGTAAGACTACTATATGATGAGGTCTTCATTCTCCCTAGTTACAGGAACAGCACCAAATCCAACCTTACTCTGTCAATAGCCAACTGCAAACCTGCACTACCTTTCACAGGTTTAGCATCAAGGCCTTGGCCTGGTTCTGCCACAGAACTCCAGGCAGTTTTAGATAAGTGTTCTCACAATATCATTTATCAGACCAAGGTTTTGGCTTACACAAGATCAGAAGGAAGAACAGTTATCAACCGATTGCCCAGTCATGGTTTCAGTGGGAGAGCACAGGGAAAGGAAACTGTTACTAAATCTTCAAATATTACATTTTTTAAATTCAATTTCACCCTCAGTGTTATTCACCACCTAGTAAAGTTCATTTAGGAACAGAATGAAAAAAACTACCCATTGATAGAAAATATCTTATGAAATACTTCAGTAAATAATGAAATCAACTGGAAAGAAGCCTGGATTCTGTAACTGCCTACACCGACTGTGCAAATTGCCAGCAAGGGCCTAGAGAGTCTCATGAAAGACAGAGGTTTCATTATTGCCCATCACCCAGGACCAGTCCTTACCAACTTAACACACACAGCACTAATCCTGCCATGTGCACATCTGGGGCTGGAACCATACAGAGCAGCTTTCTGCATTTGTTCTCTTATGTTTAGCGTGCTAGATTTGCACGTAAAGTTCATGCCTATTTTAAGTTTCTTTTTTTTTTGAGAAGTTACTAGTTTTTTAAGATTTTGGAAGTCTTATATTCATCTGCTTTGCTCCTTCTGAGTCTCTGGCCTCTTTGTTCCAAATGTGGCACCCAAAAATTGAGATGCTAATGACTTCT
>NW_008650103.1:2900-34505 GCF_000695815.1 Acanthisitta chloris | reverse complement strand
GTCGTGTTGTTAAATGTGTGGTGATTCAGGCGTTTCTTAGTGCAGTTAATGACTTTGCTTACAGTTACCTGAGTGGCCTCCAGCTGCTGCCCTGAAACCTGTGGGTGTCTTTTAGCTCTGACGCCAATGTGAGCCAGGCAGTGCTCTAACCTAGAGGCCATGCAGCTGCCTTTTACCATACTTAGCTGGCTATGAAATCATTGTATTAGTCAGAACAATGAGGAGGCAGAAGCAAAGCTAAAATTGAAGCTTTAAGTATCTGACTCATTCAGTTTCTCGCACAAGGAGGTGCAAATTGCACTTCCTGAATTTGCCACACACCTACCAAACCTCAATTACAGCACACCCCAAATGCACTGTGCTGTGAAAAGACCTGCTTACTGCCTCAGCACATACCCATCTCATTTGGATGTTGTTGCTCTCATTGCTGGTTTCCCTTTGGAAGAAGCTGCTTGTAGGGTGTCAGCTGAAAGATGGACGTGTGTCGCAGTTCTCCTTACCAGTTCTGCAGTCTTTGCTCACTGTCTCCCAGAGAGGCTTGTAGTATTGTTACCCTGAGAACCTTCAGCTGGACAGACCTGACAGATGCAAGGCCCCATCCTCTCAGCTGGTAATAAGCAGCATATTGCCCAGTAGGGTTTTTTTTTCCCCCAGGAATAGCAATATTATAGCTATTCAGAGGTATTCTACCTGTTCCATCAACCAGAATGTTATTATCCCAATTCCATAAAGTTATACCCCAAAAAAAGAGCACAAAGCCAGGAAGTGCTCTGTTGTCTTGCTGAAAGCATGTTGCAGCCCCTTCCAAGTCACACACCCTGTCTGAGAAGTCCCAACAAAATGCAGTGGGTTGTGGTAATGTAAGTCAGATTCAGCACACACTGTGCATGGAGACAGCCACTGGGTATGCTCAGCATGAAGAACCAGCCAAAGGAAATTCTCTCTGCCAATCTGTGGTGGTTAGAGCAGAGGAGGAGCTTTTGAGGGCAAGTCAGAGAAGATGGCAGACATTTTTCACAGTGTCCTTACACAAAACCTCCTGGTGCAGACACCCCTGCCTGCTGCTGCTATCTACATGGGACACCTTGGGTAGTGACCATGACCCCAGCAAGGCATGCTCCAGCTAATGATTTAGAACTTTCATCAACATCTACACTCTAAGGCTTGGAGCCAAAATTTGGATGAACAATATAGAGGTTTTGTGTTGTTTCATTCACATTTTCCAGGCTACTTATGTTTTTCTTCCACAGTTAAAATTCACTGTGTACATTTGAGATTCTCAAAAGTGATGAAGAGAGTCACAGGAAGGATTTTTCATTGAAGGTGAATGACTTTTCCAGTTACATTGTTATTTATATATATTTATTTCTACAGCGCTTAGAAGATGCTCTCTTGAAGCTCCCTGGACAAATGGAAAGCCATAGGACTCCACAAAACAGCAGTGACCCAATCTTGGATGCAGAATTGAGTAATAAGCAGTGAGGATGGACAGTGCTGATGTGGCAGGAGCGATGTTGGCTCAATCACACCTTTCCTCTTGCTTATCTATACTTGTCTTGATGACTATTGACCTGGTAAGAATCAGTCAATCTACTTCCTGTAGGCTATTATTTTCCTTATTCCTTGTCATATTACTTTTAATATTCCATTTTTAGCATTTACTTTTACAATGTTTTTCAACATGCCTTAGAAAATCTTGAAACAGCTTTGAAGTCTTGTCTTTGAGCTCCTTAAGTTGACTGAAGGGACAGGTGAGGTGAGCTACATGCAATAAAATAGTTTCTATAATTCATGCCATACGAAAAATATCAAAATTTTGTTATTTTTACTGTTTCTGTAAAAGTTTAGGCCACAATAAATCTGTGATAGCTGTGAGATTGCATTTATTACAATATTTGTATCTCTTGCTATTACTGTTTTCAGTTTGTGGTGGCATAAAAAAATTGAAAATGCCTCTAGAAGGACTTACATTCTAAATATGTAAAGACATCCTAGACATTTTGGTTTTAAAGTAACTTCTCTATTTTAGCTTCACTTTAATTTCCCTTGCTTCTTCTTTTACAATGAGAAGTATTTAGGAACACAGAGAAGGAAACAGATGCATGAACTAGTCCAGTTTCAACAGGCAAAGTACAAGGTAGGTTAATGTCTTTTGAATGTACAGTCAAGGTACATCATATTCCTTTATTATCAGATGTTGATAGGCATGAGTGTACTGTTGAAATGGATATGATAACTTTTTTTAAAATTTGTGTTTTCAAATAAAAATTCTGGATATTTCCTACATTAAAAGAGATTGATTTAAGACCACAGTTTGTGTAACACTCCAAGAATAAAACTATACTCAGTAGCCTAAACATCAAAAGAATGGGAATACACCAGATTATTCTTCTCAGTAGTAAGAAGAACTATTTCTGGAAAATATGCTTTTGTATTTAAACTGCAGGAAATATCTGAAAATTACCCTTGGTATTCTGAAGTGAGTCTGTTCCCTAAATCTGAGACATACATGTGTTTAAATATTGCCTTAGTAGGTTCAAACTTAGAAAATTTTCCTACTTCTGAATTATTTTTAGTTTCTCATTCTCATAATTTAAGTTCACCATGTTCCTATACTCTGTGTATTGTGAAACTTCTCAAAATGATATTTCCTAAGTTTCAGAGTAGATTATTGGTACAAAACCAAAATACTTTTGAATGTGTCACATCTAATTAGCATTTTACCTATAGCTAACAACATTCTTTCTCATGAGTCTGAATAAAACTGCAATACAAACTAGAAAGCATTCAGTGAGTCTGAATAAAACTGCAATACAAACCCCACATCAAGCCCCACACTTCCATCTTAAGCCAGTCCTGTCCAGCTGAAACCAGCAGTACCCTTTTCTAGATGGGAAGAGCATTATTTTAGCTAGAATCATACATCATTTTCTGGCATCATGTACTTTGGGCTCTGGTAGTTTTTTTGCATCTATGCACAGTAAAGAAATCAGAAATTATCCTTCTAGGCATCTTGGTTTCCTTTCTTCTCCATTGTGAGGAGGATCATAGTGGTCCCAAGCAAGAGGAAACCAAAAAAAAACCAGGGACCAGGTATCAGGATTTTAGGTCATAAATAATAGAACATTCAGGGTACACAGATAATAGTTCTGGAAGGAAAGATGTTATCCAGGTGTAAGTAAATAATGCACTTTTGCACTACAGAGAGATGATTGTCTTTAAATAACATGGTGGTTGTATTAGTCCTGTCTTGCAACAAGATGTTCATTCTAGTGTGTTGGTACTGTCACTCATAGGTGGCAGAAAAGTCAACAGACATATTGCTAATGTGGATAGTCTTTTTTGGAATAGAATTAGAATCAGTCAGATTTGTGACATTAAAAGGTTTTACAAACCTTATCTGAACATCAGTCTGACCTGTTAGCAAGTGAAACCTTCCTAGCATCTCACACTGTAATCTACACTTTTTCTTGTTTGAAGCCTTTCCTATATCAGGATTGCAGTTAGAATTAGGCCAGAATCAGAGCTGCTCATACAGTGCTCTTCAGCATGAAATTCAGTTTCCTAAATAGAGGCTTCCAGTGGCTTTGAAAACCCCCTGAGTTGCCTAAGACATCCAGATGGGACTATGGGGTATAATGTGGCTGTCAGAACATGGGTCACCAAGTGGCTGAAATGTGTGACAGTCTATAGGTGCCTGTTTGTGGGCAGGTGAAATCCCTTTGGTTACTGCAGAGTCAGCACTGTCACAGCTCCCACCACTGTTGGAAGGGGAGCTCCTTCTCATGCCACACAGCAGCATCACTGGCTGCAGGAAGGACCACACTGTCTGCTTAGACACAGACACTTTACAGGCTAAGCAGTGCGTGAACACGACGTCCTGAGGGTCAGGTTGGACTGTCCCTCTTGAGGGTGGAGTTTCCTTCTGCTGGGAATGTATTCTTTTTGATCTGCATTACCAGGCCACTTCAGCAGGGAATATATAAGTATTATAAATCTTTTTATTTCCACGATGACTAAATGTTGCTTTCAGATTATTAAATATTTGCAACCATGTTTAGTCAATCTTAGTATGGAGTTTTCAAAGTCAGTGAATGTAGCAATTATAGAAGATAGTATAAGACAGGCTAGAGTGGTAATCTGATTTTAATTTCTTTTAAGTCCTTCCTGGTTTATTTATCAGTGTAATATCAGTGTAATGCCCATTAGCAGTGCCTGAAATAATACAACTAACATATATAATGGGGTTTATTATTTTGCATAAGTCCCCAAATGAAAGAGTTTTCCTTTTATAGACAATCTAATTAAAAACTCTAAATGAAATGTGTGATGCTTTTAAAATGAAGGCTTAACTTCATGTATAAAGATTGCTGATGCACAAACGGGTTTCATTTCCCATCAAACTCAGTGGTAACATCCTTTATACTTTTGTAGTATTGGAAAATCTGCTGTGTGTTGTGGGTAAAGACTTGTGCAAACAGGCCCCACGATTCCCTTACAAGCACAGTGAAAATTCATCCATTCAGATCTTACTGTATGCCTGCTCTCAATGAGCATACACATCAAAGCTGCAGAGAAGACCCTTTAACCAGTTTCCTTTTGCCCATACATGGGAAATGGCCAACTGACAGATGAATGACTAAGCAAAGCATTCGTGATTTATGCACATAGCAAGTTGACTTTGTAGGGCACTGACAACCACAAGACTCAGGGCTTTAACTCTACTATGTCTTTTCTGAGTATTCTATCAAAAACAATAGCAGTTTTCTGCTTGTTTAGTACATATTTTCAGTGAGTTCATCATTCTACACAATAAATAGGAGATCAAATGCCTACCCTGTGTATACATATATGTTTGTATGTGTGGATATATCTGTTCATGGCCCAAGTAGCTAAATGCTCCTTTGCTAAACAGATTATACTAGGAGGCCAAAAGGCTGATTCATGACAATGAAGTGTCTTTTAAAAACAGCTCCAGACACCAGTATTGACACTGCTGAGCTGAAGCTGTATGGCTGCACAGAGCCCCAGTGAAAACAGCAGCTGAGCTGCCTGCAGGAGTGTGAAGCTTTGGAGCTGATGTGAACAGGTTGACAGGAAGTGGTGACTCAGCCTCCTGTAAGATGTAGTCACTGGTCACTGCCTTCTCTTCTCTTAAATCATCAGGGTGCTCCGTGCGGGGAAGCAAGCGGCCGACTCGGTGTGAGGGACAAAGCAAGCTCCAACTTTTAGCTCAGTTCAGTTCTTCTCTTATACAGCACACAATAAATGTGCCTATTCATCCCTTAGCATTACCTAACAGCATTACCTAAACTCTAAAAGTTACATTTATATACTTTTTCTGCTTGCGGTTGCAACTGTGAAGAATTCTTCTTTATTCTCTGAAGAATTCTTCTTTATTCTCCCAGAGAGCCTGCCCTTGAGTTTGCAACATTATGCTGAGAAGCTGAATTCTAATGCTGAGAAGCTAAATTCTTGAGGCCTGTTTCATAGTTATGTGCTCAAAGTTCCCATAGGCCTTGCTCAACTTGCTCACACGATGCTCTCTTGGGGCTGTGCCCCTGTTCCCTTAGCCATTCTTCAACATTAAATAAAAGAAAAATGTTAATGTTTCTCTTTTTACAAAAGTCAAGTGCACATGCAATGTCTGCCCCTGATATGTTCATCAAAATAAATATACTCTGTGCTTTGCCCCAGACCTTTTGCAACATGTGCAATTGTTTGAAATGCTTATCTCTTCTCCATGAGCCCCAAGGCCACGTGTGTCTATGGAGATTGTATGTCACTTTCTTGAACCATGCAGAGTCAGGAAGGAGATGCTGACTCTGCCTCGTGTGTAACTGTCTGTGCTCAGAAGTATTCTCAAAGAAGAATTATGTAAAATCTAGTTATACAGTTTTGTCAAGTCAGAAACTATATGTGGTACCTGTGTTACGGCTTACTTTCCCTAACAGCCAAGGCTGGTCTGAGATGTGATAGAAATGAGGGCACTGTGATCTCAGAAGCAGCTGCATCAGCCTGGAAACCTGCTTGTCAGGAGGAAGCCCATGGCTGAGAGACAGCTAGCCATGAGCAAAGGGAAAGCTGCCATCAGAGCAGCTTTCTGATGGCAGAAAACAGGATTTTTGAAAAGAGGACTTACGCTCTGAAATGACCTAACTGCTTTGGAAATGCTTACATTGTATTATTTGTGTACATATGTACTTTCTAAACTGATGGTCACACAGGAAAAGCTGAGACTCCTTAGATCATTTACACTATCCTCCTTGCCTCTGAAATACCTTTTTTTGAGTGTTTATGTCTGTTCTCAGTTATTAAATTCAGTCTTCTCAGTAATATGTGCTTTGGTTAAATGCAGGGAGAATCTATTAAAGATGCCTGAAAGTCACAAAATAAATTGCAAGTTATTTCAAAGAAACCCAGCATTTAAAACTGCATTTAAAACAGTCTGCATTTATATAAAACTAAGAAAATATTAGCAGTTGGAGAGGCATTGAAATATCAGAACTACAAGGCCCTGAGACAGCTAAACTTCAGTGGAGAGCTGATGGTTACAACAGAAGAGTTTCAAAGACTTTGTGCACATAACATTTATACTTATATGGGGTTTTTATATGTGAGTTTTTTTAAGTTGCTAGTGACACTTAGAAAAGTCAGTTTGTCTTTAAATGAAAAATCATATCCTGCTGATTAAAGTTTTATCTCAAATACTGTTCAGAACTGTCATGTGTTTGGATATTTGAAAGCAAACATTCAGAGCAGATTATGTCACACTAAGTGCCAGACAGATACTATCAGGAATGTACCTTATTTTTCTACTAAATGTAGTACTTGTGAAAGACTCAAGAGACACAATTTTGGAGGCTGATATATTTTAGCCTATATTTTAGGGTTATTGTATTTCAAGTTTATTTCCCTGCACCTTTCTGCCAGTTGAGGGACCCACAAGAAGGCTCAGCAAGCAGCTTATTCTCTTTAGTTGTATGTTCCTTGCTGTGCCATATGAAAAAGCATGAAATGAGTTGAGAACTGGCTAAATGGCAGGTCTCAGAGGGTTGTAATCCGTGGCACAGAGTCTAGTTGGAGGCCTGTCACTACTCATGTCCCTCAAGGTTCAATATTGGGCCTGGTAGTGTTTAACTTCATCATCAATGACTTGGATAAAGGGGCACAGGACCTCCTCAGTAAATTCCCTGGTAACACAAAGCTGGGAGGAGTGGCCAATATCAGTGCAGCCCTTCAGAAGGACCTTGACAGGTTGTAGACATGGGCAGAAAAGAAGTTGTATAAAGTGCAGGGTCCTGCACCTGGGGAGGGATAACCTCATGCACCAGTGCAGGTTAGGGGCTGATCTGCCAGAGAGCAGCTCTGTGGAGAAGGACCTGGGGATCCTGGTGAACAACGAGCTGTCCATGAGCCACCTGTGTGCCCTTGTGGCCAAGAAGGCCAAAAGTGACCTGGGGTGCATGAGGAAGAGCATTGCCAGCAGGTCAGGGAGGTGATCCTGCCCCTGTACTCAGCCCTCCTGAGGCCACAGCTGCAGTAATGTGTCCAGTTCTGGGCTCCTCAGGACAAGAGAGGCATGGAGCTTCTGGAGTGGGTATAGCAGAGGGCAACAAAGATGATTAAGGGTCTGGAACATCTCTTTTATGAAGAAAGGCTGAGAGAGTTGGGCCTGTTCAGCCCTGAGAAGAGGTGACAGGGAGGGGACCTCATCAGTGTCTAACAGGATCTGAAAGGAGCATGTCAAGAGGGTGGAGCTGGGCTCTGCTCGGTGGTGCCAAGCAATAGGATAGGAAATTCCACCTGAATATGAGGAAAAACTTCTTTACTGTGTGAGTCACTGATCACTGGAACAGATTGCCCAGAGAGGTCATGGATTCTCCCTCACTGGAAATATTCAAGAACCATCTGGACACAATCCCGTGCCATGTGCTCTAGGATGGCCCTGCTTGGAGCAGATGACACACTGTGGTCCCTTCCAACCTTACCCATTCTGTGATTCTGTGAATTAATTTACCTATCAAAAATGATGCTTTTTATCATAGGGATGCTTTTCATTTCCCTACTCTCTATACTCATCTTTCTGCTAATGGCCATCAAAACAAGACAGTTAAGGACATGCTTTAGAGGTTCTGGTATGATATTCTTTCAACCATGAAAGCCAATATATCACATGTAAATCAGTTTTACAGTAAAATCAACTACTTGTGTGCAGACAAGCCTGTCTTACTGTGAATAGCTTCTAACTGTGCTCGTGGTTGTGGGGAGAAATAGCATCAAGTTCACTGTGCAAATTTTGATACCTGTGGGGTTTTGGTTTGTTTCACAGGACCTGGAAGCTGCCTTTAAAGATCATGAACATGTTTAGTAATGCTCAGTATCACTGCATATAGAAATAGTAGTTAAAACCATTCCTTCACACAGATGAGTTAATTATTCCTTAAATTAGGTTGCTAATACCAAAGATAGTTTGGGAATGTTTTCAAATAAAGAAAGGAGTTCTGTATTTTCTCCCATGCCATCACTCCCTCTGTTGTTCCCTCTTCTGTGACCTTGGTGCCAGCTGTTGTACAAGTACCTGATGTGAGAACTCCACAACTGGTAATCTGGATAATCTTTGGGGTACAAGGAGCAAGGGGCAGAAAAACATTTGCACTGATGGCACAGTATCTTGCTGCATATGCTGGTCCTTGCAGTATTTACTGCTGGTGCACCCAGTGAGACGTCAGGTCATCGTGTGTGCTTGGATTAGAACAAAGCTTAAAGCTATTTGCCCATTACTAACAGAAGGCATAAAAGAAAGACTTCAAGATATATTCAAAACAGAACCTCGTGGACAACGGTGCCTGGAGCTACTTTTGTCAGAACAGCTGGAATTGTTTTAATTGTAGTTCTTATAATCGTTGCTGTAATTAGTTCCTGCCTCTTCTGCAGGGAAGAAAAACATGCTGGCCATTTAAATAGCCCAAATAAAAAGGCCAGAAGAACTATCGTTATTCATGAACTGCAACTGAGTTTGCATCTTCTGCTACTTCTGATAACAGCTTTTGGAAGACACCCTCAAAACAGTACCACACAGCCTCTCTTATTTGCACTATGTTTTAGCTCTGTGGTTTATGGTCAGTGGAACAAAGAGCTCTTCAATTTGGTGCACTTACCACATGGCAAACACTAACAACACAACAGTTATTTAGTTTACTGGGTTAGCTGACTGATCCTATATGTAAAACTTTAACTTCCCCACCTTCTAAGAAATTCTGATCATCAGCACTGCAAAATGAAGAAGAAAGCCTTGGATACTCTTGCACTATGTGTTTTTATGACACTAGCTGGAACTTAAAGGAAGTTGCACTGTTTGACTCCTTTAACAATTTTCATATCTTTGCTATTATGACCTGTGATGCTTACTATGAAACAAGATCAAGCAGAAGACGGAGTACGAGTTGGCATGTGAGAATGCTGCAGCTTTGCCAAAGGAGATCAAACCCAGGATTTATTTTAAAAGCAATTAAAACCTACTTCCACTGGGCTGTAGTAAAAATTGTGATGGTAGAGAATCCAGTGGAATCCACCTGAAGGTAACTATTGTGAGGTAGGAAAATAGCAGCTGTAGAGTAAATCTCAATTCCAGCCTTTCCAAATGCAAAATCAACTTGCAGAATCAGGTTTCAGAACTGTTTTTAATATTTGAAAATATGTACATTATTTTGTCTTTACTCATGACATTTAGAACAATGAAGTTTTATTAAGATTTTAGTGAACTACCTTTTTTTTTCATTTGTCCTTTTTACTGTGGATTTCTGAAATCTGTCAAGAAGTAGGAACACAAATTCTTTCTTTTTATTTATTTAAAGCAATGAGTTCTTGACCTAACAATGCTGATACATAGTTCTTGTAGGACCTCTAAAAGTGCTGTACTTGAGGGAAGGACATGGCTATTTTTATGTCTCTTGCTTCCCCACATTCACTGTATGCCCTGAAAAGTCCAGGGGTTGCTTTTTGGAGTAAAGTAAGGCTAATTAAATCTTTGGGGTTTTATTTTTAGACAGAAATCTGAAAAACTAGACTCATTTTTTGTTGAAAATTTTTCCTGCATTGTCAACTTCGAGAGATCTGTTCGTAAGTATGTACACCAGAACACAAATTGTCAGATTTTAATGATTATGAAATTAAAGAAAGAGAATCTGGTGTTTTGTTCCCTTGTAATGTTTAAGCTTTTAGTGCATTCTTGCTTTTCAGTTTGATATATATCTATGAAACGAATAATTATTTTAAAATAAATGCTAATACTCTTGCTAGTAACAGGATCCCAAAATCCTATCCCGTGATTCTGTGATGAGGAAAAGTTACACTGTACTTCAGGATAACATTTCAGTAAGTGCTGCATTACTGTACCATTCCCTGCACATTGCCACACTTCACTTGTGACATTTAAATCCGAAAGCTGCGGCCTCGTGTATGTGGTCTCACGTCTGTAGATCTAACAAGCAGATGAAAAAGGAGAAGTAGAAAACCTGCTTATTTAGCAGTGAGCTTAGATGAACCAACGAGATCCTCCACTGAAAGCTAAAGCACAAGAATGAGGAAGTATGAGCACAACCACTTGCCAATTTCTTCCGTGATGGGCAGCAGATAAGCTGTTTTCAGCTCGGTCTTTATTTTACCTTAATATCATCATAAGTACAGTACAGTTTGCACAGAGACTGAAAAATCAAGCCAGCTGACAACGAGTTCCACTTTGCCAGTTGGAATGAGCCCTGAATTTTAGGTATGATAGGGGGAAAATGTTTCCTGCCTCGCAGTATCGCGTAAACAGAGAATGATATCCGGGTAGGGACTTGGAAAAAAAAACCCAGCTTGAGGTGTGTGTGTAAGCTGAGCCCTGGCTGGAGCAGCACTGGCACTGGTGCCAGTCACAGGGCCCTTCATCCTGCTCTGACAGAAATGTCACAGGGTGGAAGAGCAACACAGGAACTCTGACGTGTACATTCACACCCACTGAACACGTCTGCTAGGACTGCACATCTTGCAGCACCACTGAAATGCTATGTAAAAACATGCAAACAAACTGTGCAATACCATAGGTCTGTATTACCAGTGGAAGTTAAAAATTAATTCTGACAAAAACTAGAAAATAAGGCAACAAAGATGTGGCTTTTAGTTATTAATATTTTTCATCTCCAGAAATAAATTGAAATCCTGCCCCTTTTCTTATTTCACCCAGTGTTGAAGCAGGGGAGGAGAGAGATGAGGAGTCCTGCTAGAGGGAGGTGGGGAAAGTCCAAGCTGAGAGATGGAAAAAAGGGCTGTCTGTGTGAAGTACCACTGCATGAAGCAATCCCTTCTGAGAGTGACTTCACTGCCCTGCAAATACAGGACCAGATACAGAATAACTGCAAACTGAAACCTGAATAGGGGTGGAAACTGTCATCTCTACAGAATTTTGGTAGCAAAAGTTGAGTGATCAAGGGGATCTCTCTTCTCATTGTTCACAAGCACTTGTTGGCCTGGCAAAGGGTCTCAGGTCCTAGATATCAGAAGCAGTTCTCAGTTTTCCCTTTCTATGGCCTCAGGTCCTAGATATCAGAAGCAGTTCTGAGTTTTCTTTAGGGTTACAGCCTCAGGAGTAGATGGTCTTGAGTTCAGTCACTAATACAGATTTATGGTGGCTGTTATAACCATAGTAATTTTGGTATCTTTTTAAGGCAGAGTTAGCAGTTAAATTAAATTCCAGCTGATAAACCTTTAGATAATACTTGATTTTGTGAAGTTTAATCATAGTAAGGAGGTTATGGACCACAAGCTGAGGCAAATATCGACCTTTTCAAACAAATATGCTCAGCATGATACATTTAACAAGATGCTAAAAAATTCCAGATTCAGCAAATCTTTTTTGAAAGAAGTGTCAACTAGGCAGAAACTAATGAGGAATGTAACTAATTTCTCTCTTTTTCCCCTTATCCCATATGAGAGTTCTAGAATTGCTACTTTTGCTTTGTTGTGTTTTTATGCTTGTGTTATTTTGTTCCTGCTCTTCCCCTGCATTTGTCTGGTCCACCATAGCAACATAGAACCTCAAAAAGCAGCAGCAACAGCAGCCAACCTGCTTTCCCACAGTGAGTAACCACAGGCTAGAAACTGCTGAGAACTACGTGCCGTGTAGAAAAAACATCTAGAAACCAATTGTCCTTGCGGTGATCCTGTTCCCTTCGGTGGATTATGATTGTTATTGCTGGTTATGATAGTCACATATTCTCCACTGTTAATGGAGAGGGTTTCTTCTGCTGATTTATACAGAGCATTTCTTATCTTTCAGAGAATGTAGGCAGAAACACCTTGGATTGTATCTTCAAGCTTGCCTACTGTGGTGATGCTGCAGACCTAGGCCTGCAGCCTAGGACCATACTGACTTCATGGAATTTACAGTGATGTAACAGTTTGAAATTCAACTTGAGAAAAAATGAAATAGATTCTCAGCTGAGTATAAAGGAGTTGAACTTAAATGATTACTTTCCAAAACAGATTCCCTTGCAGTGTTAGATGTTTCCAACAAAACTGGTTAGCACATTGCTGGCAAAAGATTTTGTGAGCATGTTTTGCTTGGAGTGTTCTGCTTTGTCAGTGTGGTTTGGAACATAAAGGCTATTGTTTAAAAAAACATGAATGGTGATTTGCATTCCATTGCTGGGTTATTGCACAGGGTGTGGATAAAAAACAAGCTCTGTTTTTTTTTTTAAAAGACATTGTTTCCTTTTCCCTTTCTTCTTCCTTGTGACTGGTTCTCCTTTATTTTACTGTTTCTTCTCCAGACTCTGTTCTTCGAGAGAGTGAGTGTCCTCTAGCACTGCTAGGCAAATGTAAGTATATCCCCAGCGTGTCTGTAGAGTAGAATATTTTGGTTGTAGAGGACCCACAGCAACCATCTAGCCCAGCTGCCTGTAGATCACCTAGTAAAGCTATTAAATTAGGAAATGAACTTAACTTACAGAATCGATTCTATAATGATGTCTGTGAGCAGCAACACTTGCAATATACCTGCTCTGAAATTAGGAGGTAATTGCAGTCTGAAAATCCATATCCATGCTATTCCAGAAAACTCTGTGTGTAGTTTCACAAGTGGCATAGACCTCACTTAGACCACACTGCCACATCTGCCACCAGCCACATGCTCCAGCTGCCTCCATAGCTCCAGTTCCAGTGTTCACACAGCAGTGTGGGGAGATGAATAAGCTCACTAAGATAACCAGAAATAACCTTACCAAAAGAGGGTTAGTTTTCTACTGAGCTGGTCTGAGTTCACATGCAGCCTTACAAACACTAGGGTTAGCATAAGGAGAGTGGGAGGAACAGGGCACAAGGATGGGGACAGAGTAGGACTGCTGGGACCCTGATGGCATTAGTAAGCCATTGTTGCCCTCCCACACACTTGCCCAGAGGCCCAGAGGCTCTTTTGAAGTTCAGCTGTGCCTATTTCTATTACAGCCATACCTGTGTCTGTCTGTAGGTCGTGTTAATCTGGGTAATTGTGGACTGTCCTGACCTCAGACCTGTGGACTGACCTCCCAGCCTGACCTTGGCTCTGTGCTGTCACTGTGGACTTGTCTGTGATGGCAAAGCTGGGCCACTGCCTGGTTTGACCTCAGCCCTGCTCTGGCATCACAGCACCTGCAGGCTGACTTCTTTCTCAGCCTAACCTTGGACCTCTCTCATTGCCATGAACTTGCTCAATGACATGGTTTAATCCTGGCTGCTACCCCTAGCCTGGCCTGCTCCCTTATTTTGGAACAGTGGGATGGTGTCTGGTGAGGTGTCTGCTCTGCTTTCTGTGATACATCTCCCTGTCCCTAGGGAGCAGCCAGCCAGGACAAGGACCAGGCACTGGGAACAGTGTGGTCTCTGACTGGCTCCTACCAGTTTAAACTAATTACAAGATTATGTTAAGAGGTGGCAGTAACAGTGAAGGTAAGTGTTAGTTCTTCCAGGAGCTGCTTGCCAAAGGAGGCAGTCACATCTGATCTCCAGCCACGGGTACTCGTTCCCACCCCTCTTCCTTGTGCCAGCACAAGTGTTTGCACAGCAAAGCAGTGAACCAGGACAAACAAAAGTAATGCATTTGGCTCTTGAAGGCACGGATTTACCCCTTTACCTAGGCAGGAACAAGCACCTCATGTTGAGAAGAGTGGCTGACACACCTTCAGCCTCAAGTGTTTGCAGAAGTCTGGAAGATCACCAGGGTTAGGGATTTTACTGTGATCCCAACAGGTCTGCCTAGAATCCTGGGAATTCATGGGATTGGCCTAGGCTGAAGTGAGCGATGGCATCTCTTCCTTGTATTATTTTAACTGTTTTGTCCTTCTTTCTCTATCCAGCTTGATGTTTTAAAGAAAAGTGGATGCTGTCATGCTGCACTCTTCTCTGAAGTCACAATTAACGTGAATAACACAGGTGACTGATTCAGGCTCATGGCCGTTATCTAAAATATCCTCCCACTTTTGGATATGTACCTGAGTAAACAAACATAACCAGTAAGAAATTCCTGGTGCTTACGAATGATCTTGCAAAGGTCAGGTGAGAAATTGAAAATAAAAGAACAAATGAAAGAAATCTACGTGCTGGTAGTCCACAGCAGCATTATTTCCTTGCTAGTGAGCACTTCCTCAGAGCAATTATGTCATGTTTTTGGAAGCCTTTTATAATGTTTGTATCTGACATCCCACTCTCACTTGTCTGTCAACAATTCTTGGTTGGGATAACCCACTCATGCACGTGGTTCTGGGTTCTGTTCCTGAGTGAGTCACTTAACCTCTCTGTCTTAGTTTCTCTTTCCATCCATAAAATTAGCATAATAATGCTAATTCATCACAGGCTATAGTTAGGCTCAATTAATGTTTGTCATGATCTCTGAGATTGTTGGATAAAACATGCTGTAAAAGTGTGTTATTATTGTTAATAGAGCCTTTTGTCCAACTGCACTCTAACAAAGAACTACCATTGCTCACTAGCTTTACTCCTAAAATTTCAGTGAAGCTCCTAAGGACTTGATGGGATACAACATTTGAAAGGGACCTATAAGAAATGTTTGTTTCGACATTGCCTGGCCTTGATGGCTCATGGTGGGGCAAAGGCGTGGTCGATTGCCTCAAAGCCACAGGATGCCTCCAGCCATGGAAATCCTCTAGGAGATAATGACACCATTGTCCACCACCTACACCCTCTGAATGCCAAGGTAACATCCTCTGACCTACACCCTCTGAATGCCAAGGTAACGCCCGACATCCTCTCCAGCTGCCAAGATAAGGAGGTACCATTGTCCACAACTGACATCACTTCCAGATGCTGAGATAACGAGGTTGGGAATTGCTCAACTCCAGAGAAACTGACCAATCAGTGTCTGAGAGAGCCCTACAGAAAGGACCAGCATGGCACACCCACCACCATAGAAAAGATGACTATGGATCATCAGAATGCTGCTGGACCTATGGTGGTAACTATCCCACTTCTACACGACTACGGATCATCTGGATCCCCATGGTGGTGACTGTCTCTGCTCTGGCATACCAAATCTTGCTTACTTCTGACTATCCCCCTTTCCTGTTTCTAACTTTCCTATCACCCTTCCCTCCCCCTTGTGTGACCAATAATAAAGTCTCACTCCTAATGGTATTTTGACCTCGTTTGTGTATTAATTCACGTTGGGGGAATCGATCGAACACTCCCGAGTCTTATCGGACCAGGACAACATTCCGTTGGGGTGTCTATTTATCTTCTTCATTCACTCATTCCATCAGAAGAGGAGTTTCAGTTCTGAAACACGGAAGCACTGTGGAGTTTGTGCAAAGAGAAATGATGTAATTTCATAACTGTTCTAGGACTGAAACCTTTTTAAACAGGGCCTCATTTACACTGACCTCAGCTTCGGCTGAACTAGGTCAGGCTGCAGAGAGCGGCGATTTGTAGAACAGATTTCTCAAAATGAGGTGCCTGTGCAGCTGGGGAAATAAATAGTCATAACTGTGGAAATGATAGCAGGGTAAATGGCACAGCAGGAGACAATTTCAGTCTATAGCATTGGAGGTAGTCTGGGGTTCATAGTAAATGGTCTTAGGTTTGGGTTACATATACTAAGTTAACAGTGGGAAGACAAAGACTCAGAAGGCTTTGGCTGCATTGGTTCTACATTTGTGAGACTGTTTGGAGCCATGAGACCATCCTCTGTATGCATGGATTTTAGGAAGTGAGATTGATCTGTCTTGTTATGTGACACTTGATGTTACCAAATGCTAAACACTTTTCTTGAGGCTTCCAAAACATTTTCTCTTCTGATGACATACTTCATCTTCTTAACCTGCTTGTTCTGGTACGTGTTTTGTGTTATGCTTATCCTCTCTGTACTCCAAAATAGCTGAATAGTCCCTACTAAAACTTTATGGAAAAACAAAAAGCAATAATTGATAGAGATTATGTCCACAAAACTGATTCTTCCAAAAGTCATATGTTTCAAAAGTAACTTTAATCATGAGTTTATAAAAGGAAATATTTTGCTGATTTGAACATGTAAAATAGCTGTATAGATTATATGTTGACTACTTCAAGAACCTTCCTTTTTTTCCAACGTGTTTTTTTCCCAGTCTAATTCTTATTATCCTTCTTGTCTACTGTCTAATATTAATAAGAATGATTCTGCTAAAACGTCTGTAATCTCTCTCCAGGATTTTTTGTGACTGAGTAAAGCCTCTTTCTATATCAAATCTCTGAGTCTGTTACTCTCTAAATGAAGAGTTTGCCCCTTAAAACTGGAGGAGAAGGAATAGGTGGTGTGAACAATGATGTGGTGATCAACACAAAGAAAGAACAAGAAAAGGGTAGGTATGGTCAAGCAAGTTGTGCACTTTAGTACAGAGAAAAATAAGAATTATAAGAACACGGTAAAATTGATAAAAATACAATACCTAAACTCATTAATCATGTAAATTAGCCATGAGTGCTAAGAAAACGAAATTTGAAACATTTGCCATAGTGTCTGGCAGCAGTTCAGAGAGCAAATAGGGCCTTTGAAGGTATAATTGTGCATCAGTAATTAAAGCACTACTCAGAGAAAAGGCAAGACAAAGCCTCTGTTATTGTCAACTATTCTGAGTGTCGAGTTACATAGAAAATACAGAAATACAACCTGTAAAGGTGAGCACAAATACCTGTAAAGGCACCGTTTTCCTCAGATTCTGCAGATGGGTTTACAGTTTGTAAAAAAAAATTCTTGCTGTCGTTTGTTTACAGTGAATCCCAGGTCTTCTGGGCCTGAAAGATTTTATAGTTTATAGAGTATTAGCCTCTAAGTGGCTGTTAGAAGCATTTCACAAAAAACCCACATAGAGAACCTCAGTGTAGCTTAATACATGACCCATCTGTGAACCTTCAGTTTAGGCAAGTCCATGTGTTTCATAATGCACATTCAGGACACGTTGGTACAATGAAGTCTCTTCACACACATTTCAGATTATTCAGATACTTCCTGTTTTTGTAGAATCTCAGTATTTGCCTTTTATAAAAGGAATCACCTTTAAAAGCTGCTCTGCTTTTAATTCAGTCGTGCTGAAAAGCATCCCCATCTCACAGGAACAGCAGAGTCTGAACTCACAGCTTAGACCACTGAGGTATTATTTTCCATGGCCTGTTTATGTGAGTGTGGCGATGAAGAATGAAGGTGTGTAAATCATTTATAGAAATAACTAAGAGCAACTGTTTTCTGTCCCAGCAAATAATGGAAGACTTTGTTTAGCCATGGAGAGAGACAGAAGGAATTGTGGGAAAGCCTGGGAAAACTGTCAGCACTCAGCTGAGTTAGTCTGTATCCTCGGGGCAACTCGAACTAGAAGTGTACACAAATGGAAGTGCAGTGAGCGTTGCCTGGATCGGGTATAAATGTGCTTTACTTTGGCTCTAGAAAGGCAAACTGTGGAGGTTCTATTATCAGTCCTTTTTTTCCTTTCCTCCCCTTATTTTCTGCAGCCCAACAACAACTAGTGGAGGTTTCAGGACTAGAGAAGGAAGCTTCTAAGTCCTGTAGTTTTTAGAGAAGGAAGCTTCTAAGTCCTGTAGGATGTAGCAGCAGGATTTTGGAAGGAAGGCATTTGACCAGCAAGGTAATTGCAGGGCTCAATGTCTGGATACATGGATGTTTTCCTGAATGTGACTGTTGGGTCGGAGAATTTCAGTTCATGATAAAAGGTGTGTGGGGTTTTCTTTTCCAAAATAACTCTGGATTTCAAACTAAGTATTCATCAACAATGTGTTTTTTGCAATGGCACTAGTGGAATGAGGATACAAATATAATTGACGTAGCTAAATTCAGAGGCTGAAAGACTCATTCCAAGAAGAGGTTTGCTGAAAGGCTGTAACTGGCTCTGAAATGCCTTTAGAAACACCTGCCCTGGATTTCCAGCTGCAGTTCATGTCCCCTTATCATTGCTTTGCAGAGATGGTATCACCAAACAGCTGACTACAGTTTTCTGAGGGCCAGGATTGATTCCATCATTTGTCTTCTGTATGCTGCTCATTTCCTTGACGAAAAACCAAACCAAACCATAAGCACTAAGGTGTGAACGAACCCAAGTGTATATGTGTTTGTTCATTCATTTATATACTCTTAAGCATAACTCCCACATCCAGTGTGTCCCTAAAGCTAAAGGGACAGTTTATTCTCTTGGCCCAGCTTGGGCCCATGTTGAATAAAGACAGAAGTGACTGATCAGTATAAAACTAAAAGTGTTTGTCACTTTGTTTTCTCAAAGTCTGCAACCCTTCAGCCAGATATTTACTGGCACAAGGTTGGTCCTTGGCAGAGTTCCCAGCCTACCAGACTGCCCTTTGTACTTCCTTCTTAGGAAGACAAGGTGTGGCAATACTTTAAGACAAAAATTAGTACAGTTTTAGGGTCTTCCTTCCCACACCCTATCTCCTTTTGCCAAATGATCAGTGTGGAGGACTTCTCCTCCAAGAAACCATATACCACGAGGTGGAGGCTGCAACAAAAAGAGATGTTGGAACTCCTCATTCCTCACCAGTTTTGATAAGCTATAGTATGTGAGGAGAGATAAGATGTTGTTGCTCTCAAGTGATGATAAATAAAGGGAAGAGGAATTGCATTTACCAGTAGGATGCTTGAAAGTGGGAAAGGCTGCAGCAAAAATGGCCTGTGTGATGCAGCAAGGACAGCTGAAATAGCCTCACTTTAAGCTGATTGAATAAAGAACTGACACAAGCTCCTAGTATGGGCAGATACAGTCCTGATCCAGCAGATGCAGAGAGTTTTGAAGTCAGGAATCAAGCAAGATAGTGCCTTGGGACTGTCACAGTTTCGGCACAAATCACGTTAAGAGCTTAAATCCGAGTCGCTGACTGAGAAATAACATACAATATGAATACATACAATTTGAATATATCTGTACCTTAAAAAAATTGGGCCTACTTTGTGCAACCTACAAGTGCAATGCTTTAAATTTATTTATTTACTAGGGCATTATCGTGCAGCTGTAGAAGAACATAGAATCTGATTTCTGAACTGAAATGATGCTGAGTCTGAAGAAAAATCATTGAGACTCTAAGCCTGGAAAATGATTCCTAAGCATTGAAAATGACCTATTAAAGCAGGTGGTATGCATAAAGGTTTGGACAAGCTCACTGCCCTGTTCACTGTGAGATGTTTCTGCCTCTGCTGCATTCACTGCCAGCAGGCTTTTAATATCTCCTAAATCACACAACCCAAAGCACCTTGCTGTGTCTGTCCCAGAGCAGTCCTCTGGCTGAACGAGACTGCTGACCTCAGGAATGCAGGAACAGATATATTTGTTAGGACATTCCACTGAAATCTGGAAATCGCTGTCTTTAAACAAAACTATCACTTGCTTCTGAAACAGTAATATCAAACTTGAACAAACTGCTGTAAACAGCCCAAATCTTCCCTTCTTGAAATCTATAGGAGCTTTGTCGTGGTTTTAACAGGGCATGACTAACACGACAGCATGCACTCGACTAAGAAAAGAAATTAAATAAACCTCAGAATTAATACATATTTAGCATTCTTAATTCAAAGTTGATCTAGGGTGGCATGTATATAATCAGAAACTCTTACTTTAAAAAGCTCAAAACCAAAAATGCAAATAAAGGCTTGCTAAAACCCTAACTTATTTTGTAATCGTGTGTTGGAATAGCAGTTGTTTTCGCTGGTCTGAGCTGCCTCGCTGCTGGCTGGGTTCCCTTTCTGTGACAGATGTGCTATTTATGGAAGGGGATTCTGAATATTTTAAAGCAGTGACTGTTAGGATCATCTCATTCCCAGCCTTTAAAATGAAAGAGAACAAAATGCCAAATAACTTCCCAAAAGAAAACCCTTCAAAGTAAACAGATACCTATTTAGTCATTAAAAAATGAAAGAAAAATAAACCCATAGTCAGATTGCCTGTTTTTCACAAGAGGTGAGTACGTACGTGCAGCAGCCTAGTTTTTGCTGTGCAACGTTTTCTGATTTAAGACAATATTTATTAGTCTTCGCTTCTCAAAAGGTGTGCTCTTTTACAGAAAAAAAATCAATCGTAAGGTACACAGTTTCCTAGGGACAGAATATGTGTGTGAAAATTGGGCTGTTTTCTTCCCCAGCCATACTGGCAGGGCGAGTGAAAGACAGCGCTTCTCTGGACAAATCTGGCCTCTCAAGGAGCTGTGGATTTCTGCAGCTGGTCAGAAACCATTTGTATTCACTTATACATAGGGCAAAAAATATTTACCTAAAGAAATCTTTCAGTGAAATCTTGTCAGAGCTGCCACGTTGATCTCCTGATTCTGCCCCTGTGCTGGGATCAGCTCGCGGTGTCTGCGGGTGGACAGACACAGGGAGCTCTGAGGAGTCACTCACACCCTGGGCAGGGGATTCTGCTGTCTGAACAGGTAGATCTGATGGTTTGTTTCACCTCACCTGACGGTTTAACCTTCTGGGAAGGTAACTCAGGTTATAGCAAACTGCGGCACAGTTCTCTCATTCTCCCTTTGGAGACACAGTGACAGTGAGATAGAACCAGTTTTGCTTATTAGGCATTTTAAAAGAATAGGAGATTACCAGTATTTAATGCTTTTTTTCTGGCATATTTTTCATTAGACATGCCAAATATTTGACTGTATTTTTAATTTTCTCAGAAAATTAGCCTTTTTTGACATGTACAAAAATCTAATTCCCACAAGTACTCCTGCAGCCTCTGCAGAGGGTGATACCAATTTAACGTATGCGGCTGAACAACGTGCCTGCTATTAATCCTGGAAGGTAACAGAAAGGCATTAAGTAGGTGCCGTGAAATTTTTAATTATTATTGATATTATTTTTGCAGCTCTGGTTTCGTATTTCCTAATAATTTTTTTCTTAAAGACGACAGCACTTTAGTATCTGCATTGACCTCCATGATGTCAGAATGTCATTGTGCAACCGTAGCTAAGAAAAGCCTCCGAGAAAAAAAAAAAAAACAAAGGAGCTTTGCGTCTTCCAATAACATGAGATGTGCACATACAGTACGTAGCATTTTGGAATTCATACTGTGGTAGTGAGTTATTGCTTTCAGTTTGATTAGACAATCATTGTTTCGTTTTCCTTGCTTTGACAGTGAGTATGCTTGCACGCTGCTTAAGTCTTCTTAGTGCTATCTAGGTCAGTATACTTAGGGTAGCTTTTATGTTCTGTAAGTCTGACAGATACTGTGCTTGGCAGGGATCAGCACCAAATTTGATTTTATTTATTTTATCTGAGGATAGAAAAATATCTTCAAACTAATCAGAATTGTATGCCACATAGCACCTACTGTTTCTGCATTGCAGATATATTTAGCTCTAACACTGCTTGTGGTTAACAGGGTGTAGCGTAGACACAGACAGCTGATCATGCAGTCAGACCCGGTGCTCGTGTGGTTTGTCAATATTGCTCAGGATTTTGACGGACTGTAAAAGACAGAAAACAGAAAGAAAAGAAAAATCTTTTCTTTTTCTGAACATTAGATCTTTAGCTTTTTTTTTTTTTTTTTTGCCTATCATTGGCTTTTTTTTTTATTGTTTTAATTCTGAGACTTAAAAATTAGGAAAGCACAGCAAATGCATCAAGGATTTAATATGTGCGACGTGAAATCTTCCTGCATCGAGAGGATGTTGCTGTAGTCGATGCAGCGTTTCTCCAATAAGCAAGAAGACTGTTTTGTTTTCCTCGGCAGGCGACTCAGCCATTGCACAAGCAGATTTTGATAAGAGTTTGAAATGCCTACTACTGTATCATTGTAGAATTTGGAGTTTGCTAACAGTGTTAGTGACTGGAGCTCATCTTGCATCACCAGTTGATGACAATTTTCTTTGTTCCCTCCCACCCAGTTGAACCAAGACTCTGTAGCTGATACGCAATGTCACTTACAACATTAATCAGATACTGCATTTAAGGTGAGCTGTCCCTTGCCTCCTCCCTTACCAGAGCTGTGCTGCAGTATGTATCTTACTCCTGCAAGCCTAAAATGGCAGGCAGGATTAACGTTGCTTGTGCTGTGTGCATGCTGTGTATTGAATTCATTATACTGTGCCTAGTATCTCAAATGTGAGTATGTAAATGGTCTGTGTGCCATGTCATGCAGTAGTGAAGACTGGTTTGTGCTTCATTACAGGCTTAGATATTTGAGCATCACCTTAAGAATTCTTTTTTCCTTTGCAATGTGGTGAGCTGTTAGCTTGTCATCACATTCAAACTACGTTATTAGCCCTTGGAAAGGAGAAAAAAAAAAAAGCAAACTGTGCTTCCAGATGGTGTCACCCTTTTTCTTCTTGCATTTACTGTAGTTTAAATAATGTATATTGTATTGTTAATTAATGTGAATATCGAATTAAAGCACTTGAAACTTACATATTTATTATGCAGGTAGGAGGCACGTCGAAGCTATTTTTAACTCTTACGCAGTCCACGTTGTGCAATGGGCTTTGGTTGTCGAGTTTGTATTTTCAGCTGTGATATCAATAGGTTGATTTTCAGTAAATGTGACAAGTGGCCTTTGCAGTGGTCAGCTTCAAGCTTTGAGCCCTCTGAGGAGGAGAAAAAAAAAACCCAACCTTGTGTTGCAGTTTCGGAAAACCTTGGATGAGGACGTGTTTTTTTTTTCCCCACTCCTGCTTTCCCTGTTGATAAACTCAGTTCTCCAGATCACGGTCTATTCAAGCTGCTTCCCATCTGATTTTTGACAACTGCTTCTAAAAAAAATTATCAAGAAGACCCAGAATAGAAGTTCTCTCCATCGCTTTACATGAAAATGGCTGGGTGCACTGCCATGCTAACACTGCTCTAATGGCACACGCAGGTAGGTTGAGATTTGCATGTTTTGCTGTTTTCCTGGTCAGTGTTTCAAGAACATGAAGTGGGCTTTGGAATGTAGCTTTTGGTTTAAAAATGCACTAAACTGTGAATGAAAACAACCTATGTTAAATTGTTGGCTTCACATATTGGCATGACAGTTACTCTCATGTTTTTTTTAAATCTCTTGTGAAAGTGGAGCAATCATGCCTGTTAAAATAATCATATGTACCAAGGGCGTGGCAACGCTTATGCAACAAAAGAATTTTTGAAAACCCTATTGATTCCATGACATTTTAAAGCTGACTATAAGAATTGCTAAGCTTGCAGCTAAAATGCAGAAATAAAAACCGAGGCAGATTAGAAAAATGAAAAATATTTAAATTCTGTCGCAAGCGGTTTCGTGTTTTGTGCGAAATCTTAAATAAAGATTAATATGCTTTAATGCTTATATTTTCAGTGTTAGCCACAAACACAAAACTGCAGTATTTCTTTTTATTTAAAGGTAGAAGGACTTTAAAGAGAGAGATTGATATAGGTGGCCCTGTCAGCTTAGACTGAGTATCAGTTCACTGAAATGTGTTTTACTTCACACAAAAAAAGGTTATGAAATAAAAACTTAACAGCCTTAGGTACAAAAACCTGAATTTGAGCATGAAGAATAAAAATAATTATGAGTACTGCATCACTTACACCAACTTTTGTAATATATTTGTTTCAGATTAATAGTGGGCCAGAACCAGTTTCCTTGGCAACCAAATCCTTTTAAAAGGTTCAATGGTAGAGATGTAGAAAGATGTTATTCTCTTTAACAGCAATATCACAATGCAAATGGAAATGTTGCAGTTGTTTCCTTTTAGTTCTAACTGAGAATCTGATCTCATTTTATGTTCTCATGCGGCTATCAGTTCTCACACGATGCCATGTTTATAAAGCTGTACACACAAAAAACTGTTTTGTTCCTGTTTTGCATTGGTTGTTCCCAGAAACATATCCTGGTTTCTTTTTTTCTCGTTTAGCCGAGTCTTGCATGTAGGTCAAGGTTTGTACTGTGTGTTTATAGAGTGATAGTTTCATTATCACAAGTACAGAAATATCTCTAAAATATTTAACAGCTGAGAAATGCAGAGAATTAGAAGTATGTTTAAACCTTTCACGTTTGCTGAATTCAGCCACAGTAATGCTAATAAACCTTTCTTTAAATAGTGGACCCATTCTGAAGGTCAGGTAAAGAGCTGTGTTTAAGCACACTGCAAAGAACTCCTGCCAGACCTTAAACAAACCTTTACAGAATAAGCTCACTCGTGGTCTGCGCTCATTTGCAGACCTTGCAGATTATGCAAAATTTAAGGATCACAATTCTTTATTTCTCTTTTCAGCTAAGATTTTTGACAGCATCAGCAAAGTTAAATGTTCTGTGTGCCACAGGTAACTGCCTGTACAGAGTCAGATGTTATCAAATGTCTCCACGGAGCTCACACCATGGTGTGTCTCCTCGTGGATCCCCTGTGTGTGTGGTTTGGGGAATTCTCAGCCCTGCCAGGAGACTTTTGCAGCAGGGTAGCCATTTTCCTTTCTTGTCCTTGGCTTTACAATGACTAAGTGTATTTTGTGGGGATGAGGACCCAGCACTGAAAATGAATGCAGAGGAAGTATTTAGAAGCACAGCCAATTATCAAAAATAGCCTCGACAGTATCAGTAATATCAAATTAATTCTCTTTTATTGCTAAATATATCAGTTCAGTGCATGCCAAAGGAACAGAGCACAACGGTTTGGGAATGCGACTTGCCTCTGTCGTCACAGGCAAATGCTTAATAATGATAATGCAACTATTTGATTCCCAATTACAAGATTAGTTTAATGCAGTGCAGTATTCCTCTGCTCCACCTAAAGAAGCAGGACTGAAAACACAACAGACAGCATCTCTCAAGTGACATATTAAAGTTTGCATTTGTTGGGATTTGATTTATCTCCACTCGCTTGCTTCTGCCGGCTATTCCCTGCCTGCTCACGCTCATCCGGAGTGCGCCATTACACGTCCTCGCAAACTGCAGTTTTTGTTGATTCCTCGTGTGGCTATTTTTAAAGGAAATTGCTAAGCAAATGCTATGTGGAAGCAATCCATTTATCTTTAGAAACATGGGGCACTTAGCCATAAGCTGTTTTTATTCTGCCTTTGTGTTCAAACATACCACTCAAGGCATTTTGAGAAAGTGTAGCTCTGTTACACGAGCACACGTCCCTGTGGCTGCTTGAAATCCATTTGCCAATTTGCTCTTTGTTAAGGGGTGCACGTCCTCTTGGCGCTAATATGACTGAACTCAAGTGCTTTCATGAGTCCAGGAAAACTCATTGGCAGCCTGTGAACGGTAATTTCTTCTCGCTAAAGAAACTGATTTCTTTATTAAGGAGGAGTCTCATAATTAGCAAACTGTTTCCAGTGTGACTGTTATACGTGGGTTGCTGTACGTGTTTCAGTGGTAGTTAACCTCCAGAGTGTCAGTGTTGCAGCCAGAGGTGCCATAAGAAATCTTCTGTAAACTTCATCCATTTTGTTCTCTTTGGCTAAGGGGGCTAACCAGGGCTTGGAGAAGCAGGTGCAGTTTTCCTCACCTCCAGCACTGCCTGCAAATGTTATTGTTAGGGAGCTTGTTGGGGTTTTTTGGGTTTGTTTTATTGTGGGGGTTCTGTTTCAGTTTTATCATAGAATTCTGATTGTTGATACTGAGCCTCCATTTCTATAATTGAAATTTGTTCTTTTATCCATGCAAATTCTATTTCTGCCTAACAGAAAATCTGTGCAAAGCATGAGTAAAAATGAAATAAAAAGACAAATCACTTGGACACGATCCTACTTGGTTTTCAACAGCCTTTCTGATTAAGGTTACTTCTAGCCCTAAACTTCATTTTGATTTGGAACTGCAGGTCTCTCAGTGGGAAACTATCTGTGTTCAGATCATATTTGTCAGACTATCAGACAGATTCTGGTAGTAAGGAACAGGTACCAATTAACCCTTCTGAGGCATCTAGTGTCTGTTGTACTTTATCACATAAATTGATTTATTATGTATTAAAAGAGCTTTATTGTGTATTATATTGCATTTGAATTCTTGTATTACTAAATCTGGAGATTCTTTAGCTTTGGTAGGATCTTTTACTGTTGGATTTCTCCAAATGTGAGGTTTAAGCTTCCCATTCACCATATTTTGGTCATTTATGAATATGCCTTTATTGGAATTTGAGGTAATAATAATGACTTGATGTAATTTTCTCTCATTCTGGCCTTTGTTACGGGCAGATTGAGCTATAGAATTCTTATTCAAATTAAAAATTTACTCAGTTCAACCAACAACAACAGCAAGAAAGCTCATCTCCTTACCTTTTAAAGTCAAAGTAATGGGCCATGTATTTTCTGTACAATGCTATTTATAAGAGCATGTGTTGTATTTCCAAATGGAAGACGGATCTATGTATTCTTAATTGCTGCTCTATAATTACTGCTGTATAAATGCCTATCAGCTGAGTCATAAGGCCTTACCCATATGATTCTGCAATTGCTCTGTGGAACAACTTCATTTTGTTTAGTATCTTTGAAACAAAACCCTATTCTGAATAATTTTTGTACTATTACATGAAAACCTTTTTAGGCTATTTGATACATAATAACAAAATCAGAATATTTGACAATGATTAATAATCATTTAAGCAGAGAGATATAGGAAGCGTATTCCAAAGAACAGGAGTTGTCTAGAAATGTCATCATCAAATCCTGTGATGATACATATGACAAGACAGACCAAAAGAAAAGTGGCGGAATAGAAAGAGGAGAAAGAAAATGTCTTTTGAAAGATTTATTTTAAACTCAAAAACATCCTTACATTTCTGTCTAGAATATATTATCAATCCTTATGTCCAGTTAAACCACAATAAAACAATGCAGGCAGAAGTTTGGTTAATGATACTGCTTTAGTGCTGGTGTGTTCTAAGCCTCCCCGACGAAGATCTGGAGTTCTACAGCACCCCAGGGAAAATGTTGATGAATTACACAATGTATCTGGAGATTAGTGCTTGCCTGGTAATTCAGTCATTACATTTGTGTTTCTCCCTTTGCAGGCTGATACGCAGTAGCCGCAGAGTTTACAAAACTACTGAGATGGTTTTGCTGAAAATACCTGTCAATACAACGTTTAAAAGACTCTAACAGAAGAACAACCTGATTTTAGGTGGGTAAGTTTATGGGGTGATCTCACCTAGAGCTAAAATATTTAACACCCTAACCGCTGTATTACATGATTTTTTTCCCCCCGTTAAGTTCTATTTCTTTATGATAATTTAAGAGTTGTTCTCGCTATGGTACCACATTGCTCTATTTTCATGTCAATATTGTTGGATTTTTCCAGCTCCCGCTGGATTTGTATTGCCAGAGAGGTTGGACAAACAAAATCAGGCAGAATAGATCTTTGAAACAGGTTGTTACAGCTTCCAGTGATCTGTACAAACCAAACAAACCGGTAGGCAAGCAAACTTCCCGAGCTTGCCAGAATGTCAGCTCTGCACCCCAGTCACGAGTGTTCATCACAAACCTGTGAACACAGTAAAGGCAGAGGAACTCTTAGTGCCAGTGCCATTTCTGACACTGTCGTGTATAGTTCATAGACTCTCTGCCTTTATACATGACTGTAATCAGGGCTAGTAAAAAACCTCTTGAATCAGGAGCTGGAAAGAGCATGTTGTAGATTCAGGTGCATTGTGATAAATAATCAGAGTATTTCAAAATAACAGTACATTTTGCCCAGCTTTTTCAAATCTTTGCAGTTTCCTTTCTTCTTATTGTGAATGTCCAATAATGATCTTGGTTAGAATGAATCTGCCTGGTATTTGTGCTTTAGGTTTACAAAATAGATGTATTGAATGAAAGAATCACTGGAATCCTGATTAATTCATTAATTTTTAATGTGGTCCTTTGTACCATTGAGTATAGTTTGCATTATAGAAAGGGAGAAGTTCCATTGATTTCAGCAGCATCACTTGCACAGATTTCTGTAGGAAATGGTTTGTTGCACCACAGTGATTCACCTTGTGGTGCTGAAAGTTGACATAACTAATTAAGGTTACTAGGCAGAATGCATGATAAGGAACCAAATTTAAAAAAGGAAAAAAAAACACGATCAAAAAATCCTCTTCAATTCCTAGAATATCTCAGAATGTTTTCTGTATTTACGTTCACTTTTAACGCGCGATGTTGTGTGACACAGCACACGGAATGGATTTCAGAGACAAGAAGATGAAGTCGGTGGTTTAAACTAATCAGCGAAACACCAAAATTAGAAAAATTCAGGTTACCTGCACTTACAGAAGCAGTGAGCTACAAAACCTGAGTTGTACCTATTTTAAGTAAATTATCAAAGAGCACTTGCTCAGTACATGTTGGATAGAATACTGGGCCATAACCTGTTTCCTTGACAACCACATACGAATGAAAGGTACATTAGCAGAGCTGCAGATGTGTGTCAGTGAATGCTTATTAAGCAGCCCGATGCATTTACATACCATGTGCTGACAATAATGCATGCATCTTGAAAATCACCATATAAAAAGATTTCTGGGCATGGCCCAGTGTGCATCCCTAATACTCAAAGGTTTTAACTGAAACCCCTCACGTTTTCAGTGGAAATATCGCTGGTGATTTTTTTTTTTTATTGCACTTTCAAGCAGACTTGTTATAACTGGACAAAATTGGTACGGTAGGCTTGGTCTGCAAATTGAAACCTTTCTCCAAGATTCTGAATACTTACAGCATTGCTTTCAGCAACAAAATGTGGATGGAGATGAAGGTTTACAGTGTCTTTTGGGAACGCTCAGGCATTCTAAATTTGAACCTTGTACCAGCATTCAGAGGCAAACACGATCCCATTGCTGTACACAGTGACAAACTAAAGCCACTAAATAAAAATGAAACTGGTGTTGCTTGTAGCAGTCTCATTGTATCCAACGTACTCAGGCAAGGATATGACCCAAGTGGTGTCTTCTGCCAGTCAATGACAGGAACAGGCAGGGGTGGAGCAAAAGCTGTAGAAGTCAAAATGATCGTTGTTCATGGACTTTTGGAATAATATTTGGATGCAGCATATAGGCAGTATTCACACTTTTTGTGCAAGTGTTTGTATAGCACTATTTTGTTTTATAGCCCTGGATTGAAAAGAAGCTCAGATAAATAAGATCAGTTCTAACAGATTTGTTTACTGACTTCAGCAAGTTTATGTACAGGTTATTTTGGGCCTTTCTTCTTAAAGTATTAATTTGCATATAAAATGAGAAGTGTATACAAGCCTTTGGGTTAACTATGTTATCCCCAAATGATACATGCTTAAGAAATAAGTCTAAAATCCCAATAATTAAAAGGACAGGGAAAATGGAAATCCACAAACCCTGGGTTTAAATTCAGTGGCTGTAATCTGAGAAGCTGTTTATGTGACCAGTAGCCTAATTAAATCCACCTTGAAATCAATGAAAAGATTCCCATTGACTTTTTCAGAGTGTGCAGTGAGAGAGAAGGCTTCATACATAACAATGAGATTTAGGAAATTAAGAGTATCCTGACAATGTTCAACATTTCCATAACTCTCAACAGTCAAGTGTGCCAGAATCTAGTATGAATTTCAGAGAGTCTGAACACTGTCACATGAGCCTTTACATGATCCTGAACCACAAACAATGTGGTTATATGCCATCATGTGCCACAATACTTTCAAGGCTTTTGAGTGAATAAGATTTTGGGAAATTATTAGGGAGAGGCAAATCTACTGTTGTGGGGTTTTTTTCCTTTTTTTAAAATTATTTGTTGCTCCCCACCTGAACTGAGCTCACTGTCTGGCCAGGACTTGTGCCTGGGGCAGTTCACATTGGTGGCAGAACAAGCAGCACAAACCACACCTGGAGCCATCAAGATCATCTTCTTGCTGCCAGCTGCTACCTGCTCTTCCTACAGTCCTTCTCCAGTGTGTGAGCAGAGTCCCTGCTCCAGGCTTTTGCTTGGAAACGTGCAGTAGGGTGGAAAAGGAGGAGAAGGGCTTGGGCTGGGCCACTTAGGTCAGCACAAAATGGAGCACAAGAATATTTAAGAGCACACAAAGCTATTGACTGTCCAATAAACTGTCATAATGGCCATACCAAAGTGGTGATTCAGAGTAGTATCTGTCACTTATGCATTGGTTTTGGTTTACCAATATAACAGCAAAAAAAAAATTTTTTTCAATATTTTCAATATTTTAAGGAATACTGGACACTAGTGGTGGGCAGTTAATAGTTTGAAGACCAATTCTCATTCAAAAAATGGCTGTGTCCAGCCATCTGGTAGACCAACTAAATGTGGTGTTTCCAGGGAAGGGATTTAGGTCTGTTTTCAGTGTAGCATGATTTGCTTACATCAGCTCTAGCAAAGGGCAAGAACAGCTGCATTGGCCTGGCCCCAGCACACCTCACCCAGAATAACAGCAGCCTGAGTGTGCCCCTTGGCTGCTGCACTTGGGGGTGCTGGTTCCGATATTCAAAGGATGTGTCTTCTGAAAATTGGAAAATAACAGGCTGAGTTCAATCACTTTTATCTTTCTGATAACTGAACAGGAAACAGAATACCAGGTAGTAATAGTCCTGAATGAACAAAAATGAAATGTTTAATTTTGTTTTTAATTATTCAGATATATAAATCACTACATCTGACAACAGTAAACACCAGGAAAATGTGTGTTGTTGCTCTGTCAGTAAACACAGCCTCATGCTCACCATTGATCTGAGGACTCTGATATGGCCTGCAAGTGTAGGCGGCTAGAAAATGGCTTGTCAGCAGCACATAAAAAATGAGACTTAAACGGAAAATAATACTGAGATTGTTCAGAGATAGCAAGATGTAGAGTCAGCTGATTCTTAGTAGCAGCACAACATCAGTTTTTGTATTTTGTGCAAAAGAAGAATTTGGATTTATGCTGGTTATTGCTGTTGCTTCACTTTCTTTTTCAGACCGGTGCAAGAGAAAAAGACATAGTTACACCTTTAAAAATTGCTTGCATGTGTTCTGTCTAGTGTTAATGGGACACAGATTAGGCCATGCCTAAATTTTAAGAAGGCAACATACCTTGGAAAAAGACTTTGGTGCATGTGCACAGCTCACAGAGTTTGAGGTGCTGCTGCAGGCACTGTAGGTGCTCCTGCTCCCTTCCTCTCCCTCCACCTGATGCTTGAGAAGAG
>NW_008650103.1:0-2884 GCF_000695815.1 Acanthisitta chloris | reverse complement strand
CTTGCTCGTGTAACCAAAGGGGAGCGAAGCCACTTTCGGCTGCTGGGTTTTTCCTGTGCCCCACTTCTGAGTGAAGTGTTGGTCTGCCTGAGAGGGGCAGAGGAGCTGTGTTTGCTTCCTCAGCAGCATCCCTGCCTGCTTTGACCTCAGCAGTGTGAGCAAGGCAGACGACAGCCCATCCAAGCATTTTTCTCACGGATGGGCTGGCCTGCTCTAGGCACAGTCAGGCCCTGCTCAAACTCCTGTTGCTCATGAGGAATTTGCAAGACTGTGTAATGCTATATATGTTGTTTCCTGCTGTTGCTTAAGAACTGAAACTGCTTGACTAGAGAGGAACATAGGACCCTTTTTTCCCTAGGCAGTCTGAAATACTCTTAAGGAAAGAATACCACATGCCACGAGTTGCAGAAGTGAGATTATCAGGCTTCAGCGAAACATCCAAACACCACCATTTCAGTAACCTTGGAACAGTTTTATGCATTCTAAAGAAGTTTGCTGACAATTTTCTCTATTCCTTGCGATTTTACCGTATAAGAAATAATCCACTGCTAAACTACTGGGACTTCCATTTAAAAGGAACATAATATTTATGTGATGTGCAATCATTTTATGTCTAATAGGATTTGGTACATATACACTAAAAGATTGCTATTTTTAAAGTATAGAATTTGCATTGTGGCTCACACCTGGAATCAGGACTGCAGATGCAAATGAATCTTGTCTGACTTCTCCCAGGCCATTCATGTAGGTCTGACTGCAGCACCAGTTCATCCATTTTCTTTGCATGCAGAAGGTTTTGCATGAAACATTACAGCAATAAGGTAAATTCTTGGGTGAGGCCAAGGCACCCTTTGAAAGAATTTCTTGTTCTGAAGAATATTTTCAATCCACAAGGAGCTGATGGGGCTGTGATTTCAAACAGCTCAGATTCTATATATATATCTGGAACCTTCAATGACAGTACTAGTCACAGAAAAGGTGATGAAGTTGCCTTAAGAAAACACCCTGTTAAAAAAGAGAAAAGAAAAAAGGAGCCAGCTTTTCTCCAAATTTGTTAACATTGTCTATAGATATTAAGACTGCCTGAGCATCCAGTGGTCAAGTACAAATAAATGAATGCCTCTAAGTTGGAGGAATCAGCTATACAAATGATGGTTATGCATCACATTTTCAAAAGAATTTAAAATAATCAATTTTAATTAAGATTTAAAAGGAATTAATAACCTAATCTTCCTTAAATTTGTTTCATGTAATCTAAGTAGAAACTTGTTCAGTAATGCATTTCTTTCTTTTAAAGGATTACAACAGGTTTAATTTAATCCATTTTATCGTGTTGTTACTGATGACACATCTGTCACAAATACTTCTTTCTGGCACTTGGGTCAGAAATCTTTATTAATACGTATTATTATGTATATACATATCTAAAACAATAATAAGGGAACAATAACAAATAAGCAACAGGCAAAGTCCAAGAGTAAAAGTAACCTACATATGCGTATGAAACTTTGCTTCTCAGCTGGGTAGGTTGGAATAAAAAAGAAGTTTGTAAAAACTTTGGGACAAACTTTGCTTATGCAATCAATACCACTGTGTTCTTCAATGATTTGAACTGTTGGTGGTCACTACTGGTCATCACTGCTGGCCACTGGTCATCTCATGACTCAGTCTGTCATGAGATTAAAGAAACATTTTTTGGTAGCTAAGAGTCCCAGGATAAAAACATACTCATTGCTTCAGTAGGTGAATTTATAAGTAAGAATTCCAGTGATCCAGAAGAAGGAATTAAGCTCTTCACAGAGATGTTCAGGACTTCTAAGATGATCTTTTTAATGTGGACTGTGTAAGTTAGTGAAGGAAGAAGCATGTACAGATGAGTCACTGAAATGATGACAATTTCCTGACATGAACAAATTTCTTTCCATATGTTTAAAAAAATGGGAAAGCATTGATAGTTCCAAGACAGAATGCTGTAAAAAGACCTCCCCTCCTTACATTTTCTATCTTAGGTTGATAGTAAATTGTTTCCTGAGATGATAAGCAGCATTTATCATGAAGAAGCTCTAGCAGAGTTCTAACTTCCAGGACCACCAAGTGTGACAATGATGAAATAGTTCACACTTCTGGATTCTTCTGTCTAAAATGATCAGTTCCTACTATTCAGCACTTCTAATGCATAGCTTAAGATGCAGAAACAAAGCTACTGCCCATGAAGCCTTATACAACCCTGTAGCTTGTAAAAGTAAGCACAGGTTATTAGAGCACAGGGCAAAGTTGGTATATTCAAGTAAGCTTTAAGACAATAACAACTTGTCCATTTTTCTAACAGTGTTTTTCACCTGTCTCAAAGCCCAGTTTTCCTCTAAGCTTTATGGTTCCAAGGCCTGACAAGACAGATTTTGCTATTTAATGGGAGAGGCTGAGAGAGTATCTGGCAGGACTGTACCAAATGTATTGGAGCAAATGAAATCAAGCTGTGTTCTTCTTCACCTACATGAGCATTTGTTACTGCTTATGAAGCACCACTGGTACCGCTGTGCTCCTTTCCTGAGGCAGTAAATAATCTTGAAGAAAATCAAATTAGCGAGAACACTGCTTAAAATAAACTCCCTGCTAAACTACGGGATTCTATATGTGCTTTAAAATACATACATAATTAACACAATCAGATAAGGAAAAGAGGGTAACGGTGACTATACTCCAGTAACCAAACGTCATTTATTTCAGACATTTTTTTCAAGGAAATGTTTCACCCGCGCTCTCTGGAGGGAAGTGGCAGGACGCGGCAGAGCTGAAGCGCTTTGCCTTTCTCGCCGAGGGGAAGGCTGTGAGGGCAGCTCGGCGCTCGGGGCTCGCTGCGCCCATGGCTGTGCGGCCGCGGCGG
>NW_008650102.1:1064-1679 GCF_000695815.1 Acanthisitta chloris | reverse complement strand
TGTCCCTGGGAGCAATTTCTGTGGTACCACAGCCAAACAGTTGTGCTTTGCTCCCACTGGTTTTGGGGCAGGACATGACCCCAACTCTCTCCCACTAGCCCTTCCATGCTCTCACCAAGCTCCATTGGCACCACCAAGACCCAAAGCCTGAGCTGCACTGGGAGCACAAAGCAGATGTTTTCACGCTCAAGGAACAGCTCCCTGGGAGGATGTAAGAGGATCAGTTGCTGCCTCCACCTCTCCCTCACAGGTAATAGTCCAGAACATCTGGATGAGCAGAGAAACGAATGGAAACAGATTTATTTATATGCTGGTCAGACCTGACAGACACGAATGCGAGGAATCAGCAGAGATCCAGGAGACACACACACAGAGACTCAGATTTACAGAGGATAACCTACACAGGTTAAACAGTTCCATCACAAAGCCAAACTCTGCTCTCGCCATGAGATTCTTCATGGAACTGATTCACAGCACCTTGTTTAACCTGATCCTTGTTGAAGAATGGCTAAGGGAACAGGGGCACAGCTCCCAGAGAGCATTGTGCGAGCAAGAGTCAAGCAAGGGTCTATGGGAGCTTTGAGCATATAACTAAGAAGTAGGCCTCAGGAATTT
>NW_008650102.1:0-412 GCF_000695815.1 Acanthisitta chloris | reverse complement strand
CCTTTAGAGCTTAGGTAATGCTAAAGTGAATAATAGGCATAGTTGTCCTGCAAGCTAAGAAAGTATACAAATGTAACTTTTAGTGTTTAGGTAATGGTTATGTAATGGCAAAGAGAACAATAAGCACAGTTATTCATGCACTGTATAAGAGAAGCACTGAGCTAACAATAAAGTTGGAGCTTGCTCTATCACTCACACTGAGTCGGCTGCTTGCTTCCCCCGCGGAACGTTCCCAGCAGATCCTACCCTAATTTACTATCCTGGTTATCCAGATTGCGTCTTCCTTCGTTTCATCTGCCTATTTCCCTCTTATTCACACCCACATGGATTACTGAGAGACATTTCTTCCGTAAAATCGCTCCTGGAAACTGCTGATGATTTTTATGCCACAGTTCCATGAGTGTTAACAAGT
>NW_008650101.1:8523-8745 GCF_000695815.1 Acanthisitta chloris | reverse complement strand
TTAGTTAAAATAAGGTTAATTATTTTGGTTTTTATATGTTATTGTTGATACTACGTGTTTGTAAGATTAATCTCTGGAAGGATTAGTAAAGCCATGAAGCAAATCTGGATTGCTCAAAAACAAATAGGGGATTTGTTGGGAGAATTTCTGATTGCTAACGGACAGGTGAGCAATCCAGCCTTGCTAGCAGGGCCTGAGCAGGCTGCAAGCTAAGTTGCTCCA
>NW_008650101.1:5346-8300 GCF_000695815.1 Acanthisitta chloris | reverse complement strand
TCACAATAAAGTGTGCAACAATTGTAATCGTATCAGTATTTGTTGTGCCACAGCACCTGAACTCAAGCTGGAGGGTCCTTCAACAAAAAGTGACTATCAAAATAATGCAAAACTGCAGATTTCTGTAAAACCAAACCCTTTTTCTTGTTTGATCTTCTCCACTCATAATAGCAACAAACTGCACCTATACTCTCTAGATAGGAAGAATAGTGGAAAAAAAGTAAGGAAACAGTGGAGAAGACAGCAAGACTAGAGCTGCAGAGGTTTACACCTTGCACCTCTGGATTAAAATTTTCATAAAAAACAAGACAACAGCATTAACAACTCTGACATCAGTCACAGGCCAGAGTTCTGCAGAAGTCAGTACATAACTTGAATCGCAGTTTTTTATATCATGTCCCAGATGCAAGGAGCTCAGGACTTTGCAGATTAGCCAATTTACTCTACTAATACATATAATTTAAGCATAAAACTCTAGGCATCTGCTCTTAAATATTATGAGATAGAGTATCAAAAAAAGCCACTGAAAAGGAAAAGCTGATAAGTACTCCTGTTGGTAATCTTGGAGTGTAAACCTGTATCTTTAACACAGGAGTATAAATCTGAATTTCTTTAGAAACACACTGCAAGACATGTGCTGACCCAAAATACTAATTTTATAATGGACTAGTAGCTGTATTGGTGAGAATTTCTTTTATTAGTCTACTTATATAGCACAGATTGATGAACTGAATTCCACCTTTCTTTAACAGAAAGTTATCCCTCTAGAAAGCTGGATATTTTAAAGTCAATTGAGAAACACACAGAACTCTGTTGTGCTTTGACCACAAAAACTGATTTTATACTGGTACAAGTCCATTTCTTAACAACATGGCTAGGAGAATATTTTTCAGACTGATGATGTCTGCCTATTACACAGAAAGATGTATATTTATTGATTCAGTTTTGGACAGCAGGATTAACTATTTCATATACTCACAAAGCATCTTTTGAATACAGAAGTGAATGCAAAAGAGAACTCTACTTACTTTCTTTTCCAGTAGTTCTCTAACAAACCTGAGAAAAAGCAGAAACAACGTTGCTACAAATCTGTCAACTGTATTACAAATTATGAAAAACACAGAAAATATATACTTGGATGCCCTGTTAAACATTTCAGACATGGATCAATTTTTTACAAAATGTTGGGCTAGGTCTTCAGATAAAATAAAAACAGGTAACACAATGAAGTCAGCATAGTTACACCATATTGTACTAGTTTTGAATTTGACCCTGAATATGCAGAATACTTTTTCATTTGCAATAATTAAAATTATACAAGTGGTAATTATTCTGAGTTCTCCCTGAAAACCAGACATGTGCTACATTGGATGAATTGAAAATTTAATTATAATCTACAGCTTCAACATCAGAGAAAGAAAAAGCAAATCAAACTTAAATTTGTCTGTACATGAATTTAAATTGCAGCATTCAATACTTTTAAAATCCAGTTTTTAAAAGATGCAACAATATTTTATACCTCACTTAGAATAGTTGCATATGTCCTTGTTCACTTAAAGAACCCTTGATTTTCTGGAAATGCTTATATAAATGATAGTGTATAAACTATCTACTTTATGGAAAACACGGGTTTAAATAAGTTGCCTCAGACCTCTACATAAAACCCCAAGTAGTCAATATGGATAATGCAGATGAGCAAATGTAACTTCCTCTGACTTTAGAGGGAGGAAATTTTTTAGAAAGTCCTATGTTCAGTGTATGTAAATAATTTTCAAAAGCCAGTTTGAGATGGCTTCTGAACAGGATCTCTGCGAATTTTTATGACACAGCTTATAATCAAAAAATCGTGTAATTTTGGTCACAACAAACACTGAATCAAATTAATCAAGTACCTTCAGATGGAAAAGAAAATAATGCCGGCTAGATTCATTGCACTGAAGCTGGTGCAAGATCACCAACTGGAAGTGAGACCTTAGTTCAACTTCCACAATGACCAAAGGAGTTTGAGCCCACCATTGTCCCAACTTTGAGAGCCAAAACACAATATGAATTAGGTATCATCTGTCTGACTCTCCTCTTGCTGATGCACCTGATATAAAAATAAAATATTCACTTGAGCAGAAACTCAAACTTCACTTGAAACAGAACAATAATGCTCAGGTGACAAGCCAAAACTTCAAGGTGCCTGCTTTAATCATTTTTCACATTCTTTAAACAGTGTGAGCATTGTTTCAAAACTGAAATACCTTTATCAAATATACCCTACACTTTGTACTTATGTACTTATGTACTTCTCTATGAGGAAAGAAGCTCAGATTCACATCACTGCCTTCTGTAGCAGAAAAGCAGACTTGAACATCAGTCTTTCTCTTTCCAGATGACTATAACTACTAGTAGCATATAATTCAATTCCCTGTTTGTCTTTGACAGAGAATGGTAGATTCAAATTCTTGCCAGAACTTATACTTAATATAACAAGCACTTGGAGTTGTATCTTATGCATACAGTATAAATATCACTGGAGGTTAAATCTAAAGAACTGAAATCAGAGTAACCCGTTTTCTGATGGTATGACAGATCACATTTCTTATGTTCCCCCCAAAAATACACAGAACAACAACCCTCCCCCCCAAAAAAATCCCACAAAAAAACCAAAACCCAAACAAAAAAAAGAACAGCTAAAACACTGTCCCCTCAAAGAAAGAGCATTTTCATCCTTCTGCAACTGTATTGCTCTGATTCAGATAAGTAGCCCAGACCCATCACAACAAGCACACAGGCCTCTTCTCTGTCCAGTTCTGGAGTACGTGACACACTCTCATGCAAAGCTCTGAAATATTTGTTATTAAAACAATCAAAAATTAATGAGTTGGAGGCACAAGATAAGTATTTAAAAGAAAGCTAGTTAGATCGTTCTGAAGCTTTTAAAAATGCCAGAAGTGGAAGTTCTGCCA
>NW_008650101.1:366-5318 GCF_000695815.1 Acanthisitta chloris | reverse complement strand
TGAAAATCGGGGATTTACATGAAGAAAAACAAATATTAGTAGCATGAAAATGACTAATACTACATGTTTTGAAAATGTCTTTAAATACTGTCAGAAATCCATGACCACTTCTAATTTTAATGGGCATGCCTCTGTCATGATGTACAGAAATAAGGTAGCGACTTCACAAGTGTCATAAGATGTTTATATTACTCTTACATATTTTCTCTTTTAGCATGATATTTGAAACATTTATACAAGTAAATAAATAGTCTCATGTGAAGAGCTGTATGTCTACTTAACCACTTTCTGTATATGGATGCAAAACACAAGAGAAACAAGACAGCAGGCTGCCATACTCCAGTCTTGGATCTCCTCCACTATGGACATTGCCTTGATTTGATTTTCCTTCATTCTCTCAGCTGCACGTTAGAGTAGTTTGACTGGTGCTGTGATGGAGGAGAATCACAGCATGTTTAAAATGGGGCATATGAAAGCTGACTCTTACAACCTGAATAAAGTCTTATCCTAAATGGTGGAAGGAAATAACTCAGAATTTAATGGGGCAAAGACTGGATGCGCCCCCCAAGATCCCAAGTAAGGTCACAGCACCTACACACACAGAGTTGTGAAGGGAAAATAAGAGGCAGAAATCAAACGTATTCTTTGAATTCCTAGATCTGTGGCTTCTGCTCTCTTTGGAAAAGCTAGAGAGATGCTACTTGGGTCATGCAGAAACTGTGTAGGCAGGAATTGCCAGAACTGTTAGTGGACGATACTGTTGGAAAAACCCCCACCCATTTCTAATAAATTCACACCTCCAAGTTCTTAGTCAGATCCACTTTCACTTTTCAGATATACTTAAAATAAGATTTTAAAAGGTTATGCCAACAATTTAATCACCTTACCTTTCTGTCTCTTGGACAGACTCCGCAGTAGTCTCTTTATACTGTGGCACAGTGTCATTCATATCCATGCAGACTTTCCCAACAAATGCTCGTTGACCAAACTTATCTATTGAGATGCATTAGAGTACAAATCTCAGAATCACTGGTTCTCAAAAACCACAATCAAAACTTGCACTGGAATAATAAAAAAGTCAAGTCCACCCCACCCATCTTCATTTAAGATGAATTTATGCTCTTGACTTATCTCTAAACTGAGACCATTCATATGAGTTCTAAGGATAAAAAGGAAAGGGGGAAAAAACCCAAAACCCAGCCAAACAACATTTAAATAGTTCTCCTGTTCCATGTTAGCACCCAACTTTACAAATGTTGTAATTATGGACTATATTACTGTAGTTTAATGACAAACAGAATTCATAATAGTAGTATATGAAGAAGACCACTGTGAAATAGATGAGAAACACAAGCATTGAAGTACAGTTGCTATAGTAGACGACTACTCTGAGTTGAGAGAAGACACAAAGGTCTCAGCAAACCATCTCTCTTTAAGAAAAAGGAATGAGCTTGCTACCATGCCTCCCACATGCAGCTGGAGGGAGAAAGTTTCTGAGCTATGTCTAGCCTCTTTCTTCAGATTTATCCATGCTAGATGAATAAATCAGAACTCATGTGTAAGACATGTATATCATATTCTATTCTAAGCTGTCAAATGTGTTTCTAAATTAGATCTCATTGTCCACTTTTACTGTTTGAGTTGTTAAATGCAATGGCATCAAAATTTTCCTACAAGATCAGAAAGACTAAGTAATTTTTGAGGAAAACTAAGATTCTTATTAAATTGCTCTGCTTTTGGGGATCTGTGAGCCGTTAAAAATCCTGCAAGAACCACAACACTTTCAAACGGAATGCATTTGCAACTGTGAACAGAAGGAATAAGATCATGATGCAGCTTACACTTTTCTGATTTCAGAGGGTGTATGGAGATTTTTGATGCTGATTATCAACTGAAACTTCAGAGCACCAGGAAATGAACGCACTGACTGGACCTCTTGTTATTCACCCTTTTAAACCTCAAATAGCAAAAGGTTAGAAAGAGCAGAGGGCTACAGCTGGAGAGCAACTCCAGCAGACCTAGATCAAGCTCAGCCAGCTGTTGACTTGGGAGTGAAGACACAAGTAGGATAGCGGCAGTTAAGTGAACAATGGCAACTAAGGTGGGTTTTGGGGACAGAGTATGACAGGTACAAAGAAGTGAAAACAAACGAGTATAAAGACAGATCTCAAGGTAGTCTAAAACTCCTCTAAACTCTGTTTTCTTCAACTAACAATCCACACAACATCCTTCAAAACTCACTGTTAGTCTTACCTATAATTTCAGCCAGAAGAAGAGAAGTATCTGTGTGAATAGTTGCAAAGTAGCAAGCTGTAGTTGTGCCATTCTTTAGAGTTCGTCTCTATAAGAAGAAATCAGTTTCAACTGTCTGGAAAAAAAACCAGTTAAAGCTGCCAAAATGCAGAACAGGCAGTCTCATTTCAAACCGCAAGAACATGTAGTTATTGCAAAATTGTGCAGTGAAGTGGGAAGGTAAAACATAGATTTTTAATTTCATGATAGCTTTTTTAACTCTGAGTGTTAATAAATACAAAAATTCCTCACAAAATTTTAACAACGGCTAAACCCATAGAAACCAGTCTATATTCCTTCCCTCAAACAGGAAATATTCCAAGTTATATTTAGAAATACAAACAACCAATCATTTCTGTAATTTTTTAGTTTTGAAAAGCTCTCCAATTTTCACAGTGAAGCAGTGTTTATCTAATGTTAGCAAAGAAAGGCTTTTTGGAAAAGTAGCAATTTTCTTCTGGCCACCTGATGTGAATAGAAAAACTAGTCAGGTTTTCCTGTATAAAAACCCTTTGTTATCCCTGAATACAAAGTAACATACTTAAAGGTAAAAGTAAACTGAGCACAATTTCTCAGACTGTAATCTAATTATTTATTTCATTATACTGTTTGACAGGACATGGTAGGTGACACCCGTTCAGGTTACTTTAGTTACATCAAGTCACAATGAAATTTACAGCTTCACTTCATCTTAAGACCGATGCTATATTGACTACCCATACAACATACAGCTTTAAATAACATTGTTGGATTCTCATCACCAAGTAATTTGAGAATTTTTTTTTATAAGACATAATATTCAAATGAAAGTCATTACAGGTTCCTGCAATGAGTTTCAAAAATAAAAATGTCATTACTGAGACAAATTACCTTTGCCTTTCTTAGCTTTTAAATCCCAGAATTCTCTACTGCTGGAATCCTAACATCATCATTAAACAAAAACTAAAAGCATTCTGTTTCCACATCATCAGCATGAAGAATTGACTTTCCTAAAATTGAAGGGACCAGAGGAGGTTCCAGCTAAAAACTGGCAAATTTGACCTAAATTGTTTCTTTTCCTAAGTACAGAAAGTGTTTACTGAAAACAGGATTTTGATTTTAAAAAATTCACTGCGTGTTCATTACAACTTCTAAAGTACAAAGATACATAGGAACAATATCTGCTCCCTGCAGGTTTAGTTGTTTCTAACAGCTGAGGTTATTACTGCCCTATTGAACACTGCAGAGTATTCTGCAGCATTTGTGGGTGAAGACATTTTCCTGACCTGGTCCTATTTGATACACGTAACGATTGTGTTGAAGGTCCTACAACTAACTTCCATCTCTCACTGGCAGTTCTTTTCCACATGACCTTGTTAAACGTCTTACACAATCAGCACTTTATCTGTGCTGGGATCCAGTCTGAAATGATGGAGACACAAATGTTGAGGCATGCAGCTAGAATGTGAAATCACCTCTATGTTTTGAGCAGCTGAAGGCACGTGTGCTTGTCACTAGAGCTTGTTACCAAGCTGCTCCTACATGTTTTTATTATGTCAGACGTCAGAAAATAATTGCTTTTTAAATTTGTGCAGCAAGGGCAGTATAACTATTTATTTCATATTCAGATTATTTTGACAACGTAAACTGTCAAAGTCTATGAAAACATACACTGTCACAGTAATAGACAAATGCAAGGCAAATTATGCTGGGCAAATAATTGAATCTGAAGATAATTCAATCCACATATTAAAGGCTAAATTTCAGATACAGGCCAGAATTAGTACTCTGCAATGTGACCTAACTGCTTATTGTTTATCCAGTGGAATTTGACCTTAAAGCCTTTACATTGCTCAAAACCAGTCTAGGTCAAACACAGTCTCTCTCTTCGTGCCACAATACCATTGACAGATTTCATCCAAAGCCCTGCAGTGAGAGATACTCCTGCTACTAGGACCTCAGCAGTGGAAATGCCACACTTAACTACTCCAAAAGACCCCAGATTTATTGTCTATGAGAAGCATCTTCTGTTTCACGTAGTCTTTGCAGAAGATAATTTCATCACAGAGGATTTTTATGCAGATGAGGAAATATCCCCTGAATTGTGGGGTTTTTTATCATGCTTGGTAAAAATTTTTCTGCACTGAGGTTATCTGCACCTGCTGGGTATACTAACTCTGAGAGTGGTCTTAGTTGTCAGATGTTGTACTCAGAAAAGATGATAAACTTCTGATTAAATGAAGTATCTTTTCAGCAACAATGGAACAAGACTGGAACTAGTAAGGGACAATCTTGCCTGGCGATTAGAACAGTGGCTATCTTTTGGTTTTAGCTACTTTTCATTACATTAAAATATGCTCTACTCTTTCTGCTGACCTTCTGTAAACCTACCTATATTTCACAAAGATGAATGTCATCAAGTAGGTGAATGTCATTTGCAGTACTTACAACAACTCTGGTGTACACTTCTTCTGCAAAACCACTGTCTTCATATTTGGCTTCTGTTGGGAATGTGTAGGTAGTCAACCACTGCAAAAGAGGCAAGTCTACTCTTGTGCCAGTAAATGAATACTGAGGGGCATGAATGTGTGTATCAACCATTCCTGGCATGAAGAATTCACTAGGGAAATAAAATAAAATTATAATAGTCAAAAATATCTCAAAATTTTCCATGGTAAGCA
>NW_008650101.1:0-333 GCF_000695815.1 Acanthisitta chloris | reverse complement strand
TATGTTTGAACAAAATCCAGCAGAGTAAATGGCAAGTACAGAACAACCTCCCTCTTTCAGCATCGTCCTATCAACTCCTGAAGAAGCAGAGAAACAACATTTACACAGATATATGTAGCTGAGAGAGCAACAATGTAAGAGAATTATGAACCCAAATATCTATAATATTGATCCAGACTAAATACTAACAAACAAAGCCAAACTGACTTCACAGTAACTGTAGAATCCGCCTGAAAAAGAGAAGATTTGGTCACAGTCTTGTTTCCTAGTATGGATATATTTGGAATGCCTCTTGCTGCCAGACCATTATATTTACAGAATTGTGACCTTCAA
>NW_008650100.1:4796-5643 GCF_000695815.1 Acanthisitta chloris | reverse complement strand
GTGGCTCCTCCATCCCTGGCAGTGTTCCCTGTGTCCTGTCCCACCAGGACCTTGTTCCAAGTCCCTCTGCAGCTGGAGGCCCTGCTTCTCTTCTCCAGGTGAACACCTCCAGCTCTCCCAGCCTGGATCCAGGACAGAAGGGCTCCAGCCCTTGAAGCATCCCATCCCACCCCCTGCCGTGGGCAGGGACACCTCCCACCAGCCCAGGTTGCTCCAAGCCCTGTCCAGCCTGGCCTGGAACACTCCCAGGGATGGAGCAGCCACAGCTGCTCTAGGCAACCTGTGCCAGTGTCTCAGCACCTCACAGGGAGGAATTCCTTCCCAGTATCCCATCTGTTCCTGCCCTCTGGTAGTGGGAAGCCATTCCATGTGTCCTGTCCCTCCATCCCTTGTCCCAAGTCCCTCTGCAGCTCTCTTGGAGCCCCTTAGAGGCACTGGAAGGGGCTCTGAAGTGTCCCTGGAGCTTCTCTTCTCCAGACTGAACACCCCCAGATCTCTCCTGTGCTCAGCAGCCTCAGCACTTCCCTGGGAGAACACCAATCCCATTTCCACTCTCCCCACACTCCTGGCTCCCTGCAGGGAGGTGCTCAAAGCTGAGGGTTGTCCCCACAGCAGAGCCTGGAAGAGCCTCTGGAGCACAACCTCTGCGGCTTTGACTTCTCACTGTCACTTCCTCCTCAGATTATCAGCAGCAAAAGTGCTGCTGCAGCTCCAGCTCCAACCAGAGCTCTTTAACCCCTTCCCTTCCAACCCTCCCACACTGCTCTGCCCTTGGAAGAGCCGAAATTCCCCTCCCAAACGTTCCTCACACGTTACTCCAGTGAGTAGGAGGTAGCAGAGAGCAACC
>NW_008650100.1:2462-4772 GCF_000695815.1 Acanthisitta chloris | reverse complement strand
CCTACACACAGCCCAAATTGGCTCCTCAGCACTCCCAGCTCCGAGGCCACAGTCAAGCAGGAAGTTGGTATTCCTAAAGGAGTTTTTCCTGCTGTTCCAGGTTCTCTGTGCTCAGGGAAGATTCATCCAGTCAAGATACCTCCTTGGAAAACATCTGCCCTGCAGCTCTGGCATGAGTATGGAGCTACCTGCAGTGTGTGCCAAGACATGGAGTCTGCCAGGGAAAACAGGGATTAACACAGCCATGTGCAGTGTGACACAGGGAATGACTTCCCTGAGGTTCCTGCAGGGCCAAAGGGGAGGGAAATGGGAGCCTGAACTCTGTTATCCATCAAGGGAGGAGATCGTGCCCCTCTGCCCTGCTCAGATGAGACCTCACCAGTGCTGCCGCAGCTCTGGGCACCAACAGGAGGATGTGGAACTACTGGGAATGAATCCAGAGAGGCCATGGAGATGTTCCAAGGGCTGAAGACTCTCTGCCATGGAGCCATGGGAGAGCTGGGGGTGCCCAGCCTGGAGAACAGAAGCTCCAGGGAGACCTCAGAGCCCCTTCCAGTGCCTCAAGGGGCTCCAGGAGAGCTGAGAGGGTCTTAGGACAAGTGATGGAGGGACAGAACACAAGGAATGGCTTCCCACTGCCAGAGGGCAGGGACAGATGGGATATTGGGAAGGAATTCTTCCCTGTGAGGTGCTGAGGCACTGGCACAGGTTGCCCAGAGCAGCTGTGGCTGCTCCATCCCTGGGAGTGTTCCAGGCCAGGTTGGACAGGGCTTGGAGCAACCTGTGCTGGTGGAAGGTGCTTCTGCTCATGGGATGAGATGCGATTTAAGGTCCCCTCCAACTCAAACCAGCCTGTGATTCCAGAGTCAGCCTGGAATTGGGGTTTGCAGCGGTTTCTGCAGCTCTTTGATCCCTTCTGGGAATGTTTGGAAGTAATTGTGCCTGTGGAGCACAGTGTGGACTGTGCCCCCCACGGACAGGCACCACACAGGGCCCTATGGCTCTTGGCTCAGCATCAAACGTCCAGCCCTGGGCACCTCCTTCTCCTCACACCTCCCTACCCAGGGATTTAGGGCCTGAGGGAACCCTGGGCAGGAACAATCCAATATTGGGTGCAAACGTGGCATTTAGTTAGGGAAACAGCTGGACTTGGCCACGGGATAACTCTGGAATTGGCAATGGGACAACTCTGGCATCCAACAAGGAGCTCTGTCACTCAGCACCACATGACCCCTGAGATATGGCCTAGAATGACATTCCAGACCTTTGGAAAGGCCCTAGGAGCAGAGTGAAGGATCCAGGTTAGCTCCTAACCTGACCAGGAAGGGCTCCTGCTCCCTCCTCCACTTGGCTGCTCATCCTGACTGGAAAACTCCCCAAGTTCCTACGTCAGCACATCCACATGTCTGTGCCTGCCAGGAGCCTTTTCCTGGGGCAAACAGGGAGGAGAGAGGGAGGGATCAGCATAGAATGGGAATGAGGGTTTCCACGCCATTCCCAGTCTATTCCCAGGCTCCCAGCCCATTCCCAGGCTGTTCCCAGCTTCCCAGGCCATTCCCGGCCTGCTCTCAACAAAATTTGGGATTGCTCATCAAGTTGGGAATTGTGCAAGGGAAACACAATGGAAGGACTTGGAATCCCTGTGGAGAAGTTGGCTCAAAGAGCTCTAGGATATATGTTATCCCAAAAATTCTGCAGTTATCCAAGTGCTGAGGGCACCTTTGCCAGTATCCAGACCCACTCCAGGGTGGAAGGTGCTGGAACAACTAAGCCAAAGCTCCTGGGAGAAGGGAGCACAGCTGGAAATCTCCTCCCTCCTCTGCTCAAGAGAAGGTGACGGAGGAGAGAAGAAGTCAAATGCTCCCAAAAATCAGATATTGGATGGGTTTGGATGGATCTCTTCTCCCAAATCTCCTGATTTCGGGTGTATTTCACTTCCTCTTCTTTCCCAAATGTTCTGATTTTGGGGATATTTGCCTTCCTCTCCCTCTTTTCTTCCCAAACCTCCTGATTTCAGGGTGTATTTCCCTTCCTCTCCCAAATTTTCCTATTTGGGTCCATCCCTCTTCCCCCCCCTCCCAGCCATGATGGATGGATCTCTTCTCCCAAATCTCCTGATTTCGGGTGTATTTCACTTCCTCTTCTTTCCCAAATGTTCTGATTTTGGGGATATTTGCCTTCCTCTCCCTCTTTTCTTCCCAAACCTCCTGATTTCAGGGTGTATTTCCCTTCCTCTCCCAAATTTTCCTATTTGGGTCCATCCCTCTTCCCCCCCCTCCCAGCCATGATGAAAGGACCCACTTTCCTTTC
>NW_008650100.1:438-2436 GCF_000695815.1 Acanthisitta chloris | reverse complement strand
CACATCCCAAACTGGAGCTGGGAAGGACCTGTGGACTTCAATCTTTGGGAGAAATCCCATTCTTTATCCCTACCCTTCCCTGCTAATGACACTGTGGACCCAAATAATTGCATATAGGATAAAAACCAATGGAAAATCCTTGTGGACTTTTCCATCAGCTTCTGGTGCCTCACTGAAAGGAGGTTTATTCCCACTGCAGGCAATTCCCTGTTCTGCTCTACCAGGGCTGGATGTGGGCACATTTCAGCATTCCCTGGGATCCCTAGGAATCACCACACTCATTCCCAAACCCAGGCAAACACAGTATTGAAGAGCTTTCCAGGTTACATCCAGGTTAAACCTGATTTGGGATCAGCATTTCTGTTAACTGAGGGTAAATCCAGGTCACCTTCCCAGTTACTCCCAAAAAAAGTCTGGAAGGCTCTGGGAAATGCAGGAATTGGGGATTTTCCTGCCATGCAAAGCCAACAGAGAGCCAAAATCAGCACTTTTACAGCCTCACTTGGATTTTGATGTTGTCAGAGGGATTGTTGTCCAGTTTTTGGGATACTCTCCCACTCCCATCCTTTCCAGTGTTGCCACAAAGGGAAAAAAATGCCATCTAAAATATGAGGTAAGAATTATTCCAGACAGGGAATGTGCAGGTGTTGCTTATTAACACCAAAACAAACACATGGAGAACAAAGGATTCTCCTGACACACAGCCAAGAGTTTTTCCAGGGAACTCCAGGTGCAAACCTTGGAGCAGCTCTTGGAGGAAACAAGGAAAAGGGGTTAAATGGGATAAAAACAAGGATTCCTGGAGCAGCTCTGCCAGGAGACACTCAGCACTGCTGTTTGCAGCCTCATGGACTCAATCTGTCTCCTCCAAGCTGGAAAATGTTAGGATAACCAGAGAACACAGCCAGACCTTGGAGAGAGAGAGACCTACATGGGCAGATGGTGCTTCCCCGTCCGGGTCCTGAGTTCTCCAGAGCTGCACAGGAGCTGGATCAGGGAATCCTGGAATGGTTTGGGCTGGAAGGGACCTTACAGACCAGCAGTGCCACCCCCTGCCCTGGCCAGGGACACCTCTCACTAGCTCAGGTCAATCCAAGCCCTGTCCAACTGGCCTGGAACACTCCCAGGGATGGAGCAGCCACAGCTGCTCCGGGAAATCCATCCCGGTGCCTCTGCACCCTCCCAGGGAGGAATTCCTTCCCAATATCCAATCCAATAACCAAATTCTTCCCAACATCCCATCCCAACCTCCACCTAGGCAGTTTGTGCCTCCTCTGTGCTTTCCTCAACACTCCAAACCACCAAAACACAGACAAACACAGCAAAACCTGAGGTTTTCCACAGGGAAACTCCCTCCTGCACTTCCCAAATCCTGGGGAAAAAACCATACCCCTCAAGGAGGTCACACCCCAATATGGGCACAGTGCCCCCCACAAGGGGCTCAACACACCAGGGCAGGCACTGTACCCCCACCAGGAGCACCCAAGGGTGGGCACTGTGACCCCCCAGGAGCTCACACCCCAACATGGGAACTGTACCCCCCAAAGCAGCCAGAAAGGAGCACTGGGAACATTCAGTGGGACACAGAAGAGTTAATCCATCAGGAAAAGCTGAAGAGACACATCCCAGGAGAGCTCAGAGCCTCACCCTGGGGGGGCCCAGGGACCCCAGAGGGGTCTGTCTCAAGCTCCCCAGGGCATAATGCCAGAGCTGCCTCAGCCCCTTGGTGCCCTGGACCCTCCACGGGACCCCTCAGCCCTTGCTCTGCCTCACACCTTTCCTTCTTCCCCAGGATCCATCAGGACCTGGCCAAAGGATCCCTCCAAACCCTTCCCAGGGATCCCTCAGGACCATCCACCAGTGCCTCCAGGGATCCTTGAGATCTTCCCTCTTCAGCCCCACCAGGATCCCTCCAGACCCTCCTGAGGCCGTGAGATCCCCATTGCTCCCCAAATCCCTCCTGAGACCCTCACTGCCCCCAAAATCCTCCCGAGACCC
>NW_008650100.1:0-247 GCF_000695815.1 Acanthisitta chloris | reverse complement strand
TCTCATTGCCCCCCAAAATCCTCCCGAGATGCTCATTGTCCCCCAAATCTCTCCTAAGATCCTCATCCCCCCCCAAATCCCTCCTGATATCCTTATTCCCCCCAAATCCCTCCTGAGTCCTTCATTGCCCCCCAAATTCCTCCTGAGACCCTCATTTCTCTTCCAAATCCCTCCTAAGACCTTCACTGCCCCCAAATCCCTCCCAAGACCCTCACTGACCCCCCCACCCCTCCCGCCACCCTCCTTT
>NW_008650099.1:56826-57336 GCF_000695815.1 Acanthisitta chloris | reverse complement strand
GCAGCCTCACGGGCCGCGCTGCCCGCGCCGGCAGGTGAGCGGCAGAGGAGAAAGGAGGCAGCGCAGAGCAGAGGCGAAGGCTGCGCGGCATTGTCCCACTGTCCCGACTGCCACCATCCTCACCCAGCCCACGCCGACACGTTCCCAGAGCCAGACTGCTGCTGTCATCCTGGCGTATTCAAATGCCTCCATTACTCATCAAGAACAAAGTAGGACTATCTAGTAAATGAAAAGCCACCGCATGGCACTGTCCCCTGCCTGTTGCTGATGGCTGCTTCCTCCTCCACTTTTCAAAGGCTACTGTCCGTGTCTGCAGCAAAGCATAAATCCTCCAGCTCAGGCGGGGCGGCTCCGGATCAGGGGAGAAAGCCAACACCTGGGCTGTGAACGCCGGTCAGCATTGGTGGGGAAAGCGAGAACAGAGGTAAACATCCCCAGGTAACAAGAATACTCAGGGTTCCCCGACAGCAGAGGAGAAAGGAGCAGGTCTCAGAGTAGGAGACAGGCAGG
>NW_008650099.1:36879-56760 GCF_000695815.1 Acanthisitta chloris | reverse complement strand
CATCCCTCCAGCCAGCGCCGCCGTGCCCAGCGCTGACAAACCAGTCAAAATTCGCAGGTTCTCTGCCCAGTTCCAACACTAACTCCCTGTACAGCCTCACCTATGTGCCTCTCCTCCTCAGCCAGACTGGTGGCCATGACCCTCTCACCTCCAAAGGATCCAGAAAACATGAAGCAGCATTATTGCTGGGCTTGACTAAAAGGAGCTCTGTCTGCAACCTAAAGCCAGTGGGGTCCTTTCTTCCTTCCACGGCAAACTTGTCCCCACCACACCTCGGGGACAACGGCACCAGCTCACCAGCCACGCTGGCAGCAGAACATCCCAGTCCCTGCCTGTCCCACCTTGCCTCCTCAGTGGAGAACAGGCAGACCCCTTCCCCTTGCAGTCTGCCAACAGCCCTCTGGATTTAGCACATTTTGCCTCATTTTCGCCTCCCCCCATTCCCCCGCCAGCGGTTTGAAGTTTTCTCACCCTTTGCTGGCAGATGCCATGCAGAGAGACAAGCTCGCTGTCCTTGATCTGCTTTTCAGGGCTTCTATAAAGTAGGGCACCAGCATCAACCGAGCTTCAGGTTTTTGATACATTGCTGGAGTAGCCAAAAATAATAACAGGCAGCTTCAGTCAATCTTTTCCTCCTCAATTCTGCAGCAGTGGCAGCACAGGGGTCCTTTGTGTGGCGGAGCAAAAGTGTAGCACACTCCAGACTGTGATCCTGGTCAGCAATCCAGAGCCATTCCCACCCTTGAGTCAGGCTCTCCCGCAGCTCCCGAGTCCTGCATGTGGGTCCCCAACACGGAGCTCTTGCCTTGTGGGGTCCCTTTTCCCACAGCCATCGGCGTCCTGCTCTCCGTATTTCCTTTAGCGTCTTATCTCCCTGACTGCAGCGAAACACTAAGGTCAAGTTACAGTTTTACCCAACCCTTTTATCTTTCTGGCAAAGCACGAAAATGCAGAACCTGAACTTTGGAACGAGCCCTCGCACCTGCAGTGGGTGGAGAGCAGAGAAGGCAGCAGGAGAAGGAGAGTCCGGGTTCTCTCTGCAGCCAGCGCTGAACAGTCTCTGCTGCACGTTCAGACACTTGTTTGGGACACTCTGGAAGGAAGTACTGAACCCAACAAGCTTTGGCCTGTGTTCCCGCAGGAAGTCAGCTACCCTGGGAACTGTGGCAGCTCCAGCTGACCTACAGCTCTGCTGCAGTTTCCAGATGACAGCAAAGACCAGCAGGCCCCAGCGAAAGAGCTCAGTCTGCTGGGAACTGCCCAGTCAAATTCCCTTTGTCCCAAATCTGAAATTCCAGATGGTTGGTCTGCACAGGACTGGGACACGAGCCAGGCAGCAGAGGATGAAGTAATGTTTGACCTTGGAGCCCTGATGCTCTGTGGGACTGGCTGTCCTGCTGCACACTGATTCCCCACACTCTCACCTTGGGAAATGACAACTGTGTTTCCCCAAAGTAATGTGGGGAAGTGCCACTGTGCCCCTGCCCCATCCACCACGCTGGGCTGGGCCGATGTCTAAAACACAAACATCTGGGGACTGCAGGCTTGGAAGGCACAGGCCATTCCTTGCCCTCTCCCTGTCCACAGCCTCTGGACTGGACACCCATATGTGGCTCAGGAGGTACAGAAAGCAGTTAAACTCCAGACCAGGGCCAAGGGGACTGCTCTGTCCCCTTCCCCAGGGAGTACCAGGCAGTGAAGGAACCACATTCCACTGACTCAGTGTTCAAATACTGCTGCAGGGAGTATTCCTGCCACTAAGAAGAAACTTGTACATCCAAGTTTCAGCTCATTTTATCCAAGGCAGGGTTTATCCCAGCTTCGTTCCAGCGAACTCCTGCCTCATTCCTTGTCTGCACAAGGCGGTGTTTCCCTGCAGACAGCTGTTCTCCCTGTTCAGCAGATGATCCACAGGTGCACAGCACAGTTAGAGCTGTGACTGTCACTGCAGTGCTGGCATGGTCCCCAGGCATGGTACATGACCTGCACCCCACCCCTTCTCCACAGGAACCTCCTGTTCCTGATGGGAACACAGCACCCACCCACCTGACTCAAGATAGGGCATTTGTGAAAGCAAAGCCTCTGTGCCCGGTCAGAGGGCAGGCAAACAGTACCTTCCATGGGTTAGTGCAAGAGGTTTTCCATATCCAGTTATTATTTGTAGCCCTGTTTTCCTGGGTCACATCTCCTCTGGTCCCAGCAGGGCCTGGCTGGCTCTGTTTCCTCGGCTGGGCAGAGGAAGATGGTCCTGGATTTGTCTTCAGCCCTCTGGGCAGCAACCTTTCCACACTCCTGCCATGTTTACCTCTTGGAGCCATTAAACCCAGACATCTCTCACTTTTTATTGACTGTGAATCCAGTGCTTTGTGGTCACACTGTCTATCACTGGGAAACAAACAATTTCCTAAGAACCCTGAAGAGTTAGCAGTGGAAGGGGCTGTGATCATCCAGAGTTATCCCAGATTTACAGTTAAAATCAAATACCTGAAGATGCCCTAAAAGCACTTATTTTATACAGTTTGAACAACCCCATACTCCAGCATAATTAACATTAAAAGACTATAATAACACACCTGACTGGCTGTAAGTGGGTTGCTGCTCAAGACTAGGGTGGGCACAGTCATTACTGTGGGGCTTATGTGAAAAACTCCTCAGTGCCTGTACTGCAACCTATGGCACTGTCAAGCAAGGTACAGATTTCTCTGCAGACATCACTAAATTGACTGTCAGGATTCCCAAAGTTCCTCCATCAAACTGCATATTCCCACTGCCACCTCCGTGCAGCCCCACCAGGTCACCTTCACTGTGCTTGTGCTTGGTTATTTTGTCCTCCAGTTCTGTTTCAGCAAAAAGGTAATTGAAGGCTGAAAGGCACAAAAACTACCCAGGCCTTGCTCACTGCCAGATCAAACTTAGAGATTGTGAAAAGATTTCTTCACCTGCTTTATTAAAACATGCTCCATGTTCCCCAGAGCTGAGCTGCAGTGATGGGGCAGAGTTGACTTGATCACTCCTGAAAAATCAGGCACTGCATCCAGTAGTGTTTACACTGGAAGGTTATTTCACCCTGACTCAAGCCCCTTTTCCACACTGTTTCAGAGCAGCCAGACAGTGGATCTGAATGGCCAATTTCTCTTTCTGCTTATAATTAGCTTCGCTTTTCTGCTCTCCTGAGCAAGCGTTAGACTTTCCTCTAGGAATGTAATCCCAATCCACAGGAAACCTGTCTGTACTGAGATGCCACTCATCTTTCTGGAGGTTTTATTTAAAACAGAACATTGTTATTAGCAGCAGATTTTTCTAAACCTTTTTGTGAGGTCCCATTCCTGCAAACATCCAATATCATTCCGTGCGATTAGTCTCGCTTCAGAGACACCACTTAACATTCAACCACAATTTGAGCCAAGACATTTGCAGGAGTCAAGTTTTGAATTTCAAATCTATACTACAGAGTGGTTCCAGTGGTGTATGACTTTGAGCCTGACAAACATAAATAGATGTTTTAGCATCTAAACTACATTTTCCTGTGATTTGTCTTTCTGTCTAACAATATTGGCCTCTATCGTGGCTCCGGTTTAATAGGGAAGAGCTGACTTTGGAGGCTGATGATGTTCTTCAACAAAATGATGTTCTTTAAAAGCAACATCCAATGAATGAGAAGTTTATAAGCAGAATAAAGTTGGGAAAATGCTCTTTTCCCGCTGCTGAACTTTCCCTTAAAGAAAGAAAGAAGAAAAGCTCAAAGCATTTTGATGTTTGTTTAGATTGTGTGTGTTTTATCCAGAGATGGCACCAGGATATAAAGCTAATTTCTTCCAATTGCTGTCTGCCTGCTAGCCAGATAGATTTTAGTGTCTTTTAGGGACATAAAGCACACGCTTCTCATGGGAACCTTCTTTTCAGGTGGACTGAGAGGTTCACACCAATGAAGTCAGAGATTTTTCTGTGGCTCTCAGAGCTGTAACTGTAGGCAATCTATGCAGGGCCTGTACACACTGTGCCCTGCTCTCCTCTGCCTCTGGCACCATGTAGAAGACAGAAACACAGAATGTTTCTGCACTCCTGTACACAGCACAGTGTAAAGGGAAATCAGAAAGCACTGAGGAATGCTGAAGGCAGACACGGAGTGGGTGCCACTCCCAGCCCATTCCCTCTCTCCCTGGGCTTGTCTCACAGGCACAGACGCTGGAGGAAACTCTGAGCCCCTTTCTCCTGCCAGCCTGGGGCTCCCCCTTTTGGGGTGCCCTCCACATCCAGCTGCCAACAGAAACCAGGAGTACTGACACAGGAACCTCAGCACCTCCATGAGCAGCTGAATCCATACTAAACCATCCCCAAGCAGTAAGACACGTTTGTCTGCAGAATCAATGTCTGACAGAATGGGACGTCAGGCAAAGCCATTGGCACTGGAAAGCTTGGAAATCCTGACTGCAGTCCCCATCCACCCACAACACACAGGTAGGAAAAGGAAACAGCCACACTGACAACCCTTTTCCAGGAATGACCCATTTGTTTCTCCCAGAGCAGTGTGAGGTTCACCTCTGCACCAAACCCAGCTCAGACCGTCCAGGACCATCCTGGCTCTTACCACTCCAGACTCCATGACCAAGGATTAAACTTGGCAATCCTGGGATGCACTGCATCACTCCTCCAGCTCATTTTTTAAAGTGCAAGTATCATTATTGCATACTTCATGCCAATGCCAAGGGCAGCTACTTCCAGAGCTGATGTAAAAATTGTTATTAAAACTTACAAACTGTGAAAAACTCTTCAAAAAAAGTCCAAATCCTGGCACTGCCCTAAATTAAATTACAGGCACGAGCTGCCAGGGGTACCTGGATAAGCACAGAGCCAAGCATGCATGCAGTCCTTATCCACAGCCCACACCTGCTGCTCCTCCTGAAAGTTTTGCTAATGAACACAGCACAGCCCGGAGGATTTCAGATAAGGGAAAGGTCAGAGTGAAGACTCGGGAGTGAAGAACAGATTGAACTGGGTTCCTCGATGACAGCCCCATTTTAAACCTAAAATTAATTTTTTTCAACGAATTAAGGCATGTGAGCTTTTCTCCAGCTCAGACTATGCAGCTTTCCCTGGATATGGACTGCTGGCAAGAGGAGGAGGAATCACTCAGGAATCACTCAGGAATCAATGCTAACACCCTCAAAAATTAATCTCTGAGAATTACTTCAATGGAATAGTAACGATTTCATATAAATCTCTGTACAGCAAGAGCTGATAGAGTATCACAGTGATACGTGGAGTAAATACAGACTGAGGGACACAGGCTTTGTCTGTTTTACCCGGGGCTGGTGCAGTCACTCTGCCTTTGTGTGCCTCAGTTTCCTCCAGTGTACCTGGGCTGCTGCATCAGTGAACTCGTGAAAGCTGCCAGGGTCTGCTCAGAGCTAGGTAGGGTTACACAGGGCTGAGGAGAGGATGTGGCTTCCCCAAGATGAAAACACCTGCTATTCTACTTGAAATGAGAGTCATGGCTTGGATTTCAGAATGCAGCCAGGATGGCTCTCTCCAGGGAAGGGAGGGACAGGCGCTTATCGCAGCCACGGGGAGCGCGTTGGGCTCGGGATGTGTTTCTGAATGCCAATGTCTATGCAGACTGTGCCTTCTGCTACCTGCAGGACAAAGCCAGCCAGGAGGGCAACAAGCTTTGCAGATCTAAATCAGACCTCAGAAGAACAAAATCTCTCAGCTTGGCTGAATAACATATTAATTAAAGGGAGACAATGAGCAGTGTGTGAGCTTTGCTGCTGAGTGTTCACCCAGGGAGCTGTAGACCTGCAGCCTCCTTTGCTCCACCTCAGCTGTGTCTGTGGGGCTGCTGAGCCCTCAGGGAGTCCTGCTGCTCCTGCCCTGTGTGCCAGGACCTCTGCACGGGCCCTGGGAAGGGGACCCAGAGACTGGCTACCAGCTGAGAGGAGAAGGGGCTGCAGAGCCACTCCTGTAAATGCAGGACAGAGCAGACCCAGGAAATCATTCTGACCAGAAACACATTTTACCCTCTTCTGGATGGGACATGGAGATGCCTGAACAAGCTCTCTACATGGATATCTCCACCTTCACACAAGGGAGCCAGAGGGGAGCTCTGACCTAAACCTTCACACTGTGGAAGGGAACAGAGGCAGGAACAGGACAGGTCTGAGCCCCAATTCAGTAGCTGCACAGTAGAAGAAACTTCCTTTTGTAACCAAGTTATTTTAAATCAATCTAGTTAGAGAGATGCAAAGCACTGACACAGATGCACTGAAACTGGTTTGATCCATGCCTGAACAGGATTAACTTGCCTCAGTTATTAACCAAATTAAACCCCAGCTCATCATCATTGCAAAAAATGACTGTATTTTGCACTCAGAGTTGTGCAGATTTTTTCTAGAGACAGAACCTGGGAGGGTTTTCCTTTGTGGTAGGTACTTGGGGTCACCACAGAGCTCCCCACACCACAGCCTGGCCTCAGTTAACTCCTTCAGGTAGACCTGTGCCTGTCTCACCTGCAATTTTACTCCATTCTTACTGTGTAAACCTACATTTTAGGCCATTGGCCTGGACTGATCACAGGAAGAGTTAAAACTTTTCAGACACACTAAGAGCCTGAGTTGAACTAAGTAGATTGAGCTAAAATAAACATAGCTGCACTGACACCTCTTTTTCTGCAGATCCAGCCTGGGTTCCCCTCTGACACACTGTCCTGGCTCTGCCTTTTCTACTCACTGCCACTGGCTTTGCTGTGTGGTTGCCAACTGTGCAGGGTTCAATCTGCAGAGCAGAGCCCAACAATTTTGGTTTCACTTTCTTCTGAGAAAAAACAAAATGTTTGGATCTGCAAAGACTTTGTTCTTGTATTCAATTTCCTAAAACACCGATTTCCACAAATATTTTTTCTTCCTTTGGTGGAATATAAAACCACCATCCAAGAGGGAGAAGCCAGCAACCCCCTCTGTCCTGCTGCCCATCCGAACCACCATCCAAGAGGGAAAAGCCAGCAACCCCCTCTGCCCTGCTGCCCATCCACTGAAATGCCACTATGCCAGTGCCCTAAACCACTTTTTCTGATCCTGACAGATGCTACGCTTAGGTCAAATCCCTGGGAATACTCAGGGCCGGCGTATGTTCTCATAAACAACACTGCAATCTGCTCCTGAGCTGATGAGGCTGCCCTGGATTTACACCAGTGCAGCTGAACCAGACTCCGCGGCGCAGGGTGCGTGGCATGGGCACATGTGGCTGATGGCCAGCACAGGGCTGGGCCTGCTCTGCTCAGAAGTGAGGCAAAGAGAAGGGACAGAGCATGACAGGCCACGGAGTGCCCCCCCAGCCCAGTGACATCTCTGTCACCATGGGGAAGTGGAACCAGCTCAGGGCTGCGGCGGCGCTGGACTCCCTTCAGCTGTTAGAGGAGTGATTGACTCTGGTCACACAAGCTGTAAATCCATAAATCAGAACCTGCTCCATTTAGGGAGGCAGCTGACAGGGTTGTAGATTTAAGTGACTATAAAGCTTCACCTCCTCCATGAGCAGGGCTGTGCTGGCCCAGGGTGCTGAGCTGCCCACAGCAGCATCTCCTGATGTGTGAGCAGCCACAGGTCCCCTCAGCTGGCACTTGCTGTGTCCCACCATCACACAGAGCACACACCCAGCCCCAGAAAGCTGCTCCAGAGCTGGAACTAAGGACTGAACAGTGCTAGGGCAGGGTTAAGCCAGAATGGTCTGAAGCACAAGACAAATCCCTTCCCAAATCCACCACTCTCACTCTGCCATTCTCAGCCCGTGCCACTCCTCGGTCCCTACATCTCTTTTTCTGCCCCAGACTCAATCAGATGGGAACACAGGGAGAGGGCTGAAAGGAAAAGACAAGCTATGAGAAATCCTGTGCTGCCCAAGACAAAGGTGGGACCTGCAGCATCCCTGGGGTGGGGAAGGGCAGGGAGGCATCAGGTTCCTGCTGGTACCAGGTGCTGTGGCCAGCACCGGAGCAAGGAAGCCAGAGAGGGGAGCAGGGGGTGGTGGCAGAGCTGGGCACCCCCAGCCCGAGCCAGGGATGAGCAGGACTCACCTCCCTCCATGGCAGGAGCCAGCTGGCTGGCTGCACCTCCTCTCCTGCCAGCCTCCAGGAGAGAGCCTGGATGTCTTTATATACCAGCTCAGGGGACCAAAACTGAAAGCACCGTGTTAGTTTCCAAATAAGAGCAGTACTCTAAACACAGCAAAGCAAAGTCCAGCCTGGCCCAATCAGTCCCAGCTGCTTTTCCTGATGTCCCAAGCCTCTGCAATCACCATCCTGCAAGTGCAGCATTAAAGGCTAAAACAGCTTCATAAAACAACTGGAGCTGTTTAAAAAGTGCATGATGTGTGTCCCTGTATTGTGCTGTCTTCCCCAGGCCAGGACAGACATCTCTTGCTGTCCGTGCGACAGGGCTGGGGACAGAGCAGGATTCACCCAGGGGACACCGAGGCACAGCCAATGGTTCAGCTGCAGCTCACAAAACAATTGAGGTCAAAAGGGAGCTCATTTCAGCGAGTGCTGTGCCACCTCCCCAGCACAGTCACTGCCCACCCTGCCCAGGGTACTTGGGGTTGTACCCCACGGAGAGGTGTGGGGTGCCCACGTTGTCCCCCAGGCAGAGACCGTGTGGGATCTCAAGGGGGGAATGGCCTTGGGGCACGTCATCCAGAGCCACTTCTCCAGTGCTGCTCAGAGGCAGCAGCAGGCCATCCCAGTCCATGCTGGTTTCAAACAGCGAGGCAAAAAGCTCTATTTCCTATGATCAGCCCCCAGTATCACTGCTCTGCCTGTGCTGTGTTTGTATCCCTGGCTTCATCCTCCAGCCCAGCACAACGCTGCCAGCTCCAAACCCCAGACACACACACACACTCCCACACACACGCAGACACAGACACACTCGGGAATGGTCTTGCTGGAGCTGATCACGTGGAGCATGATTCACTCCAGGCTGGAGCTGCGCGCAGGCGTCGTGTCAGGGCTGGCTCTCCATGAGGAAATCATCAGCCTGTCAACAGGAATTACAGAAACAGAGCCTGGCTGTTGGTGAGGAACTGAGCACGTTCCCTGACTAAGTCACTCCGTAACCTCCAGTCAGATCTCATCTGCGGGGCACGAGGGCGACAGTTCAAACCACTGGGCTCAGGGTGGGACAGGGACACGGATGAGACTGGCACAACACAGACTTCTGAGCACCTGAAACAACTGCCAAGTGAGAAAAATGGTCCATGGTTTCTTCACTTCTTTGCACACCTGAGCAAAGCACAAGCGATGTGGGTCTGACTGGCTGCTGTGGGGTAAAGCAGGGATAACACAAGTGGATCTTCCCAGGATGGGCTAAATGCTCTGTGGTCTCCAACCTACAGCTCCTGCAAAATCCATCTGCACCAGCAGCTGGCACACAGCATAGAGAGAACTCAGGAAAAGCTGCCAAGCACCTTCTCTCTGAAGTGCCCACAACGTTCACATCCGTGTTTACAAATGATGGGATAATAACTTGGAGTTCTTGTTGTTTAAGTTTCTTGTTGTTTAGTTTAGGCTTTTTATAAAGATATTAGAGTTGGAGGAGAGTGTTATCCCAGTCCCTGGGCAACAGTCAGTTTTAGTTCAGGAAGCTCTGAGGCTGCAGCAAAGGACTGAATGTTAAATCCAAGTTTGAGCACTGTTGTTTGGAAGAAGGCAATAAAAACCCCTTCATTAGGTCGGTGTGTCATCCCTGAGTACAGCCCTGGCCAACCTTTGGCACGTGGCTTCCCTTATCTCATCCCTTATAGATTTTATTACCTTACACACTTGAAGAAACAAAAATGCTAATTCTTTTGCCTGCAAAAGTATGAAAGAAACTTCTTCCTGAAGTGAGATCCCAAGTGGAGCCAGGAAGCCACTTGAGTTGTGCACCATAAAGACTTCCACGATGTGAATTAATAAGTCTCTCTGAGGACTGGGAAGTGTGTCACATGCAGCATTTCTAAGTCCACAGCCCTTTCATCTAAGTTGTTTTTTCCCTTTATCCTTGCCTCACTCCATGACAGTTTTGAGACTTTTGGCATCCTAACTGCAGCCTGGTCTGTCAAGCTAAACATCAACAGAGCCTTTACATGTACGTGAGAAATGAGAATAAGGACAAAAATAGTTATTAGCTCTGCTTTTAGAATACTGAACAAGCGAAATGGCTGTGTGCCTGTAGGGGAAGGGCTTTGGACCTGTTCTGCTCCACATCTGTTTAACACTGTCCAGTGCTGCTCCTTCAGCAGAGCCACTCCCCAGGGCCGGACAGGAGAGATTTCCTGCTCCACACTGTTCTGTCTCCCCAGCCACGCTGTGCTTGGGCTGTGACCACACCAGCAGGTAGCAAAGAGCAAATTTTAAGTAGAAGACTTGGTGCTGCTGCCCTGTCTGTATCACGGGAGGGGAAGTGGCTGCTCCTGGAGCACATCAGTGTTTTTGGCTCCTGCCAGAAGCACTCCAGGTGCTGGGACAGCTCCATGGGGCAGTACATGGGGACAATGGGAGAGTCACCTGAGGAACACATGCCTGACCCACCCTGTGACACTGGTGTGGACACTCCTGAAGCCCTCAGCATTCCAAGTGGGAGCCACATCCATCCCCTGGCACTCAGAGGGCTGGAGCAGGGACTCTCTGCTTCCAGCACTGCCTCCCTCTCCATCAGATCCAGACAAACTGTTTCTCAGAGACCATCCCAGCTTGCTGCAAACACCGAAACAAGTTTGGAAACACTGGGAACATTGGACTCCATTAAAAAGAGGCAATCCATGCCAAGGCTGAGAGAACAGGAATGTGACCCAGCGGGACTGCCTTGGCTTGCAAATGGCTCGTGGACAAAGCTCACTCTTTCTCCCTTGCCTTTCACCATTGCCAAGCACTGCCTCGCTCCCTCTATTCTGGCAAGTGTCTTAGGTAAAACGGACAAGAATTTCTCTCCATGCAGTGAATTTTAGAGGAGAAAATGGAAAGCAGCACTGGGTGACCAGGCAGAGTTCAGCAAGGGACATGAGCAAAATCCTGCAAAACTCCTGTGGATGGCAGAACACGTGGCCCAACACTGCAGGATGCTGCAAATTCAAACACGCTGAAAGTTTGAATTATAAATAGGAAGTGTAGGCATGGCCCAGGTCCTCCCCCACTGCATGGTGTTCTCCCCACACTGTAAATAAAGCCACTGCAATCAGAGATGCTCCGCACTCTTTGTAAGGCTGCTAAGAACTCTGACTCCTTCAGCAGTGACTATAAAACACTTTTAGGCAGTTTTTAAAGGCATTAGCGAGATAAAATGAAGAAAAGAAATGCTGCTGTTAAAAGGTATGTTAACCATTTGCCTTATCACGCAGCCACTTTATTTTAATGAGGTTTGTTTTACTTCTGGTATTTGCTCTGTCACACAGTGCAAGTCTCTGAGTATTTCTGGGTGAGATAAATGCCTGGTGAGCAGGTGGGGCTCAGAGTGCTGTGGGAAGAGGCTGGTGGATGCCAGCCAGGCTCAGCACGCTGGAAATGCAGTTGTCACTCGTGCCCTGTGTCACTGTGGGCAAGCAAAGCCTCTGTCTCCATCACACCAAAGCTCTGAGGGCTGTGGATCAGAGGCCTTATGAGAGGCCACACACCGATCCCAGGAGTACGAATGCAGCTACAGGAGCTTTATTTATGGTGATATTAAATATGCAACAATCATTCCCCAACATCAGAGTAATAAACACCAGTGCTCCATCTGATCTGGAATCAGCCAGCATGCTTCTCACATTCACAGGGAGAGACAAAACGCTAAATTATTTATGCTGTGACTATGAACAAATATAGAGAAAGAAGTGAATTCGGTACAATGCAGCAGAGCAGATTCAGGGCAGATTATTGCACAGCCTTCAATCAAAACTGACTCTGTCATTACTCCAAACAATTGTTTCTCCCCCAACAAGTGGGTTAAGGAACTCTAAATAAGGGATCAACAGAATAATTTCTGACAAGGTTTGTAGATCTGACTACCCATGTACAACCCCATCCCTCTCAATCCCTGGATGTTTATCAGGATACCAGCAATCCCATAGGGAAGCAGTGGCTGACTGACTTCCCAGGACATAAACAGATTCAATTGGTTGGCAGGAGCAAACAAAGTCCCAACTATGTTTGACAAAAGTCCTTCTAAAACAAAACAACTCTATTGTGGTCAGCAAGTACCAAAGCAGCAGAGGAAAACACGAAGTTGGGCCCTTCTGCCACATATTTGCACTTCATCTCATGAGTCATGTTGTGACAGGATGTTCAATGCCAGTCTCTGTCCATCTCCACAGTGTTTTCTGCTCCACCCTGTTCACTGCAGGGTGGAACAACCCTGCAAATGCCAATCAGACGTCTCAGAGGTGTCACCCAGCCATAAAACACCATCTCCACACCATACTGCCTTCACCTCAGGACCTGCCCAGCCCCGGGCCCAGGCTGTTGGCTCCAGCAGTGCCTCCCCATTCCCAGCTGAGGACAGTTTCTGGGTGCTGGTGACACAGGCAGTGGCCAAAGGGGAATGCTGAACCCCCATCCCAGCTCAGGGCTCTGTCCCCGTGGGTATTAGGGGTTCTGAGGAGCCCTGGCCATGCAGGGGGACATGGTGGTCCCACCACACTATGCTGGGGGCAAGTCACTGCAAGGACAACCAAAACCTTATCCCAGTGTTTTCATGGCACCTGCACAGGTCTCTGTATGTTTTATTCAACACTTCCCTGCCCCTACAGAAGGCTGTAAACACCAGCATGGTAACGAACTCATTTATGATCGCAGAGCTAATAACCAAGGAGGGCTGTGAAGTTTCAGGGCTGCTGTGCAGCCTGGGGAGCTACAGAGCACAGTCTCTCCCCATTCCCATTCCCAGCTGGGGGAAGCAGAGGAATTCTCTGAGCATGGTGTATGACCATGCTGTGCCTCAGCCCTGCCACTGACGGATTCTAAACATCCCAGGAAGCTCAGGCATTAAATGAATGAATCAAAACCACTCCAGAGCTGCACAGACACCTTCCTACTTTCCATACAAATGCAGAATCACTATTACACCTTCCACACTGCCCTGAGACTGCAGCTGGTATTATCCAGTGTTTGCCATGCCCCACTGACATTTCGAGTTTGGCAGGAATAAAAATCCACAGGGAAAGTGGTGCAATTGCAGGAGGAATGACAAGAATTCTGGGTGAGGAATGCCCTCAGAGCCTGATTTTCAGCAGCTACGTCAAGCCCTTTGCTACCCACATGTGTGTGCATGTGATGGGAAGAGGGGATGAGAGCTGTCCTTCAATTTCTCAACAGTTTCTTAACTTAAATCCTTCATTCTGAGCATAAGTACTAAATCAGGCTCAGGGAAGGAAAAACTTAATTAATCAGAGGTAGCCAAGTTCAAAGTGCGCCTGGGGTCGGCTTTATTACTCTGCTTCACTTTGGAGGTGCAGGGTTTATGGATAATCCCTGTCTGCTGCAGAATGACAACTATGTGGTGCTTAGGATTTCCTGGCAGTAACTAAATTTGAAGGTCTCCTTTCCTTCCACTCATCTTTTGAAAGTTTAATATTGCCACTGAAATATAACCGAGGGCCATATATAGCACCAGGGTTTAAACACCCTGCACAGCCTGGTGACACCATGGACCAGCTCCACGTTCTACCTTGCAGACTTCCCTCATCAAGGCTTTGGAACTGATTTGTGGTGATCCCAGGGAAACTGGGAATTTCTGCCCCTCAAACCCACTGGTATTTGCCCTTATCCCCAGCCAGCTGCCAACAGGCTGTGGGAGTGACTTTTTCACACCTGGAGATGTTTGGTTATGGATCATCCACTCATATCTGCAGAGTGTTCTGCCCAGGATGAATACTGGGGGCAGCAGCCAGGCTGGGAAATGCTCACCTCTGCCCATGGGATTGACCTGAGTCTTGATTCAAGAGGGATATGTCACCTGCTGGGGGCTGAGTGTGGTGACACTGAGCTTGTTCAGTCTGCCAGAAAAGGCTGAGGGGCATCAGGGCTGTGTGTGCTCCAGAGTAAGTACCTGAGGAAGACAAGAGCTGTTGAAGCTACAGGGCAGCACTGGTGAAACAAGTGGCTAGAAACTGGCTGTGAGTAGATTAAGGCTTGAAAATCAGAAGAGAGCTTTTAACTGCTGGAGAAGTGAAATCTGAGATTAACTTTCCAGGAGGGAGAAGGGGGGATAAATCCTCAGTGATGTTAAGATGGAGAAAATATTGTTATGAAGGCTATTCTAAACATGGTCCTCAGTAACAGAACAGGTCTGGATCTGCTGAATGAAGAGGTTCCTTCTGGTCCTATGGAAAATGCCCTGGCTGGTCTCTTGATTCCCTAACAGTCTCTATGGCATGTACAGAGATGCACAGCCTGGTCTTGGATATCCTTCCTGAGGTCTGGTGAAGAAGGACAAGTTGAGACAGAGGTATTCAGAGTAACAGCTGCTTCCAACTCCCACAGCAGCTCTGTATGGGGAGGGCAGACCAGGGCAACCCAGGAGTTTGTGGGCATTTCACCTGAGGCTCAGCTAAGTCCTGCCTGTCCCACAGACAGGAATGCACACACTGGACAGGGACAGCCCCATTCCCATCAGTCCCACCGTGGAGGGAAGGAGCTGGTCCCTGGCCAGGCCAGGGCAGGTGCACAGAGCTCCCATGGGCTCCAGCAGTGCCCTGGGGTGGGATCCATGCCAGAGACCAAGGTCTTCCAGGGAAACATTTGTTGGGCCTGGGATGGTGAGTTCTACCCCATGCCTAAATAGTAAAGCCAGCATTTAGTTCCTTCATCTCCACACAAGGTATCTCATTTCAATTTAATTTCACAGTTGTAATGGATTTTTCAAAAATATTCAAGAACATATTTACTTTCCAACATCTTATTTCCTTTCACATTCGAAAAAACTTTCTATCTAATCCCTCAAGTCATCCTACAGTCTGAATAATTTCAGGTTTTTAATCAATAGCTGTCAGACTTGTCAAATTACTTTAGGGACCACAAAGTAATTTTTAAACATTCATAAACCCTCGTAGAACAGTTAAGTGCACTGAATTTTAAAAGAAAGAGGAACTGAATAACACTGATCAAATAGGATTATATTCTGGCAAATTATAAATTAGTTTTTTATGAATCATCTCACAGCTACTTATCTAGTGTCAGGCTTCTGCTGCTACAAGAAGGAGAAGTGACTGTTCACCTCTAGAGAAAGGAGCCTTTTCTCTCCTGCCTCCAACCTTCCTAAGCAGGAGCAGGGTGCAATGCCTTTTGTGCTGTCCTTTTTAAAAGCAACATCATTACCCAGCCAGCTGCCCTGGGGTTCTCTCCATCATCCTGCTGCCTAGGCCAGAGGTGGCCAAGCTGCTGCTCTAAAGCTGTACAAATGCATCTTGGCTCCTGGCATCCTTCCCAACCATGTCTTTGCTTCCCAGTATGCTTCTGGCATCAGAATCTGTCTGACATGTCAGTCTAGAAATGAGGGTCGCCAAAAGTTCTCAATTTATTGGACATCTGTACCCAAACCACAGCTTGAACCTGTTATGGGGAGGATTTTCCACCCTGCACTAAGTCAAACTCTGAGCTGAGTGTGGGAGTCAGTGCTGCTGTTGCCTGTTCTGTGCTTGTTCTAGGAGTAGAGATATATATAAAGAACATCTGAAGAAGTCAAACACGTTTATCCAGGAATGACTTTATACACAACAATCCCACGTCACCCTCATAGCATCTTTCTTAAATTTGAGGGATGTGGCCTGCACGGGGAGGAAAAAAAGGGAGCTCCACAGCTACACCAAGAATGCTGGAAACCTTCCAGGAAAAAGTGCAGCTCAGATCAAAGACGAGCTGAAGGATGATCAGGAGAAAGGAACATTTCAGCTGGCCACATGCAGACTAACAAGCCCAAACCCTTCATCCTCCTCCTTCCAGCTGAACTGCCTCCTCCACTGCCTCAGAACCACCCCAAACACATCTGTGCTGCTTCTGTTCCGTGGGAGGGTCTCCCTCCACGGCAGAACCCTTGTTCCAGTGAGCACAGAGCCCACGTGGAGGCTCAGAGCCTGTGAGGCTGCACTGAAGAAGGAGCTGAGCCCCATCTGTGGCACTGGATGCACTAGGACACCAGGGACATTCCTGGTCCTTGGCCATTGGAGACAGGACAGGGTAGGACAGTGTTTCCCTGAGGAAGAGCTGTGGACAGGAGGGATCACTGCTCAGGTAGGGACAGGGAGCAGGACACATCCTGCTGCTGCAGGCAGAGCGTGGGGGGATGCTGAGGTGCTGGGGACACACACTCTGCTTGCTGCTCCACATCCAGTACAGACACAGCCAAGATCCAGGGCACTCCAATAGTGCTCCTCTGGAAGGCTTTATCCTATTCTACACCTTATTTCAGTACTGCCTATCTCCTTGCCCTCTCCTAGTGCTCTGCACACACAGATTTCAGCTGGTCAGCACTGCCAGCTCTGCCCCTACTGCTGCTGACCGAGGCACGGGACACACTCCCTGGCTCCCTGATCTGCTGCAGGTGCCCTTTGCCAGAGATCTGCAATTTGTAAAGCCCCTAAATACCAAACAATGGCTGCTTTTAACCTCTCCGCTGGTTTCTGTTTCCCAAAGGACTCTTGCTGTTGCCATCCCCATCAGCTCAGCGCTGACAGCCCCAGGGGAGTCCCATCCCTCCCTCGTGGTGCCACCACCACCAGCTCACAGCTGCCCTGTGCCTGCCTAGGCACAAATGCCCCAGAGCAGGATAGCCAGCAAACACAGATTTTTGATATCCAGCTGACCTAGTTTTGACAATGGTTCGATGTCTAACCCATTGCTCTGGGAGCAGAACCTGTCCTGGCTTTGGGAAGTGCTGTTCCTGGAGCCCAGGTGGCCAACATCTGCCCCAGCTGCTTCCTCAGCCTTCAGCTGGGGTCTGGGGATAATTAGCACAAACAGCTTGGAGCAGGAGCTGGGAAAGGGGAGCGTAGGAACTGCTAGCTAGTCCAACTCAGACGGAAATGTGGGATGTCTGACTGATTCACAGTTGCTTTTTTTGTAGTTCAAGTTGAAGATGCAAAAATATTTCTCAATGAGAACATCTCAGCAAGTTCTGATGGTTTTGAGGCTTGTTTTGCTTTTCTTTTCTTAGTGAGGTGCTCAGTGGGTCTGTCAAGCTTGACATCACAGATACCAAAAATCTGATATTCTTACTCAGCTTTCCCTGTATTTAGCTTCTTTCCCTGCATTTAGCTTCCTTCCCTGCATTTAGTTTATTGCTGCTTGCCCAGTGAACCAGAAAACCAAACATGCAAACACATGTGCTATTACATATTTTGTATGTTCTAGGCCAGAACAATATAGTCTCAAGATCTAAAAAAACAGCAAAGAATAATCTAAGTAAACAGGCACAGGACACTGAGCAGAGAAGCTCAGCACAGATGATGGAGACAACTTCTCCTTTCAACTGAAATGATTAACCCCCTGAATTACACTTGATAAGGATTCAAACATTTCATTACTTTGTGCTAGTAATAATAATAAAATCAAAGTGCTTTTTGTCGTGAGATACCCTGCCCAGGGATTTGTTAAAGAACATTTAATTACAAGGCTATTTCATTAAGTGTAAAAATTAAACTGAAGACAAGAGGCTGTGATTTGTGGGGGGGGAAAGGAACAGTGAGAAAGAGGCACTTACAGGGTCTAAAAGGAGATAAACATCCTAAAAGAAGCACTGAAGAGCAAATTCTCATATTCAGAGAAAGAAACCTGTGGGACCCCCAGGACAAAAAAAAAACAGAGAAGCCAACTGAACAAAATATGACCAGACAATGGGAAAAAGTTCTTCAAATGGAGTAAGAAAGTTGAAACAATTACTTCAAATAGGAATTTTCCACTGACTGCAGTGTCCTCAATCTGTTTCACCCTGAGCTGGGTGCATTTCCTCCCCCAGGAGCTGTGTCCCAGCTGTCCCCACCACCCCCAGGTCTGCCCTGCTGCACCCTCACTGCCTGCAGAGAAAGGCTCTGGCAAGGGCTGAGTGCTTGTTTTCCAACAGTTTGTCCTTATCTGTACTTGTGGAAGCATTCCAGAAGCCCCATCAGTGCCCCAGGGAGCTGTGCTGTGCTCTGAACAGACAGGGAGCTGGGAATGACTCGGGAACTGGCTGGAGTGGTTCAGCTCCTGCACGTGGAGGGATGGGAGCAGACCAGACCCCACCTCACTTCAGTCCCAAGGTGGGTGGGAAGAGAAACAATCTCCAATAAAAGCTTGGATCTGTCTGAATGCATTGGCTTGCTTTTGGGCCAGGCTGTACCTTCTCTTTCCAGAATGTTTCCCTCCCACTTGCCCATGCGGGTTTTTTTCCCCGGTTAAGATTGTTGGTGCCACTTCCAAACTGTGTCTGCAACACTTCCAAAAGTGATAGCTTCCCTAACATGGAATAGACTCCATCCTGAATGAATGCTGACATGAACAGTGGCCCCAAAGCCTTTACTGTCCTGCTGGCACAATGTCATCCCTCAATATCCCCAGAGCCACCCAGTCTGTACCTGCTGGCCCGAGGCACCTCTCGGGGTTCAGCTGTGGGGCTGGGGCTGAGTGGACTCCCAGCCCAGCTGGGCTTCTGCAAGCACTGGTGTTAATGGACAGAAATACCCACTGCTTTCAGATCCCTAAATGTGTTTCACAGCTGAGTAACTCCAGGCAGCACCAACCAGGGTACAGCTGTGGCAGGAAACAAGATGCAAAAAACCCACCACTCGTGGCCTGAAAGTTCTGCATTCGTCATCGGCTGTTACAGGATGCTCTGAACAGAGATCAGCCACCAATACAGACAAATTTTTAGACTCCACTGAAATGCTCAATGTTCCAGGAAGATTTCTAGGAGGAAAAGTGGAAAAAATGCCATATAAAGTGGTAAAATATTTGGATAGTCCTTTGCTGAGGAGCATATTCCAGCGCAGCACTGCCCAGTCATGTGAGCAGGACTGGGACAGGGCTTGGAAGTGTAAGACCACATGAGTTATCCTGTATTACAGCTCATTCCTCATCCCTCCTAAGCCTGGTTTAGGAATAGAGTTGCACAGAAATACTGTGAGATCTGGCCTTAGTACTCTCAGGTTTATAATTAACACCAACTTTAGTGTCTACGCAGGCAAAGACATCTCTGGGGTCCTTGATCAGGGAGTAATTCTATTTCAGGCCTGGATTGATGCTGTGTTACAGCTGTGCACGTAGCAGAGGCTCAGGGCTCCAACAGTTTGGTTCAAAAGTACTTGTAGGGGATCTTCCTGCAGCACAGAGGGCACACACTAGTCTCTCCAAGATCCATGAGGCTGCAGGGGCAGGGGAGAGTCTGGAGCATCATTTCTAAGCAGCTCCTAACTAAGCAGGAGAAAGAAGCAGAGATGGAAAATACCCTGAGGTTATAAGATGGTATTTAAAAAAAGAAGTTCCATTGAGAAACTACTGGTGGGATTTGATTTGCTGCCATTCCCATTGGCATTTCTGGGAAATTTCCCCCTTATAAATAAAATATATTTTAAAGTAAAATGTCTTGCTTCTAGGTTTTCTGGTGCAACCTAGCGAAGAGCTCTGCATAAGATCTTTGTAGAAATAAAGCTCAATTATCTAATAGGCCTTGGATCTGTGCTGCAATTGCAGCAACAGGGATCGGTGCCCTGAGCAACAGGAGCTGTGCAAATATAGAAAGGGAAGAAAGCCACAGAGATTCTCCATTTCAAACAGAAATGCTACAGTTATCCAGTCACTCAACTTTGCCATCTGTGAAATGGAATCTGGTCTATAGCTGCTGCTTTGAAGAGGTCAGAAAATCCTAGAACCTCAGAATGGTTTAGGTTGGAAGGACCTTAAAGACC
>NW_008650099.1:36460-36785 GCF_000695815.1 Acanthisitta chloris | reverse complement strand
TTTCAGGGATGGAGCAGCCACAGCTTCTCTGGGCAACCTATGCCAGTGCCTCAGCACCTCACAGGGAACAATTCCTTCCTAATATCTAACGTAAATTTCCTCTCTTTCAGTTTGGACCATTACTCCTTGCCCTATCCCTGCAGCTCCTATGGAGTCCCTCTCTGATGTTAGGAGGACTTATTCAAGAGTAAGTAGAAGATATTATATATATGTGTATATATTACTTTTCCAAGAGCATTTTCCTGTAAGCTGCTGGGATGCCCAACAGCCTTTCTAGCCTTTGGCAAGATACTCCTCTGTCCTCTCATTCCTGTTCCTATCCCAG
>NW_008650099.1:14672-36309 GCF_000695815.1 Acanthisitta chloris | reverse complement strand
CCCACAACACACTCCTAGTCCATCTAACAGGGTATCCCGCCTCTAGCAGCAGCTAACAGCTGATGTTTCAAAGGAAAGCAATCTTGTTAACAGAGGGGAAAATACAGTTCCTGACCCTTGAAGGCAGACAGGCAGAGACCTGAAACTTTTGATTTATTCTTCCTGCTTGGTTGCTTAGCTACAAATATTCTCGATGCTTATAAAAGCCTCTCTCCATTAGTCCTCACCGTGAGGTTTTAAGTCCAGCCACAGTTTATTTTTCTTGAAACCTAGGTGATGAAATTTCATGTTGCTGTTACATCTGAGATGCAGAATGCCCTGTTCCCTCTCCAGCACTCGGGTAACTGCCGTTAGCACGAGCAGAGATGCCACCCTCCGACACCCAAGATGGGCAACAGCGCCTGGCTCTGATGTAAGAGCACTCTTAAAAAGGAAACAGAAAGGAAAAAAAGGAACGAAGAGCCAAGCCTGATGAACCAAACTGAGCCTGCAGCTAAACCAGACCTGCTGGCAGCTCATCCCATGGAGCACTAAGCGTTTGAGGCAATGCCTTGAAATCTGATGGCTCTGCTCAGCATCTGCTGCCAGGCGACGTGCGGGGCCAGAGGCTCTGGGGTAACCATCCGTGGGCAAATCAGGCTGGATGGGATCAGCTGCTCCAAGTCTGCCATAACAAGGGCAAAACCTCCCCAACGCATGTCCCCTACAGACCTCCCTCTCCCCAGCCCCTGGTGGGAGTCCCAGACTGCATGTGAGTGTGTGGCTCTGCTGCCTCCTCCCTGGGGGAGCAATCATTAACCTTGGGTCCAGCTCCTGCCCAGGCATCATCTCTGGGTGAGAGACAGGAAGAGGCTATCAACTGGTGACATGAGTCAATGGGAAATGATGGTCTTGCCTCAGGCAGGGAGAAATAAAATTACTGCATAAACAATCACCTCATGGAGCTGCCCACAGTGTGTGGGTCCAGATAGGAACCCTGGGACAATGGTGGCACCAGCTGTGGGGACAGGGCAGGCAACAGAACTCAAAGGTGGGTTTTTTTCCTGTCTGCTGAAATTAGAGAACAATGAGCAAAACTTCTCTGTTGGAAAGGGAAGCAGCTTAGCGGGAAAACACAGCCCTGGCACCCGAGTGCTTCCAGTAGAGCAGCAGTACCAGCTCCTCCCAGCCCAAACTGGAAGGCAGATCATTCTGTGATCCCCAAAGTACTGGAGAGGAAGGAACAGACAAGCGCAGAGAACTCTGAGTGCTGTCACATTCTGATGACTAACAGCTGGAACACTTGAAGAGTGAAAAAGCACCTTCTGGGCTCGCAGCTCCTCGTGTTCGGTGGGCAGGTAACGAAGGAACGCGCTGGGAGTCAAGGGGCTCTTTATCAAACTAATTTTTTTACTAACAACCTTGCAAGGATGCCAAGAGAGAACCAGAAAGCTCCCAGTCAGCACTGCACTGCAATCAGCGATTAATTTGTTGCCCGATGCTTTGCTTGCTGCCTGTGACAGAGCTCATAAATCCTCATTTTTATTGATGTCCTGGCCGAGGGGCCATGCAGGAAAAGGCTTGGCTGGTGCTGCAGGTGTCCTGGACAATCACCTTGCAGGATATGACAAACTGCTTAGAGGCTTTGTTAAAGCCTTTTTATCACTTTATCAGTCCAGTTCTTGTTTTTATTGTCTTTGCTGTAAATTTACTGGTTGTGGCTCAATTTGCATCCTGCTCTTTACTGGGAAGTGGAGTGTGAGACCCTCTCACTGCCACAGCCAAACACAGAACATCTCCAGTGCCACCAGCAAGGTCCCACTCAGGCCCAATGAAACTGGGGCCTATTCTCCTCTCCCATTCATACTGGTGTCACCCCAATGGAGGGATAACGTGAGGGAAAAGAAGTTGTTTAAAAAGAGACAGAAATTTATTACATGGTGAAAGGGTGGAAGAAGGAACCAGTGCTGGGAGAAAGGAGACTCTCTTGGAACAAGTCTTCAGCCATCAATGTCTGCTGGACAAGTCTTCAAAAGCATTAGTCTGGGTCTTAACAAGTCCTGAAAACTGGGTCTTGAGCACCTAAAATTGGGACTGAACAAATCGGTGCCTTTATGTGTTGCCATCCCAGGTGATACAACTCCAAGTTCTTTGAATATCTCCTCTCAACACAAGTGACAATTGTATCTTATTAAATCTGTCATCAAATTGCAGGTCTCAGAAATGGTGCAAGTCAAAGAGAAGCAAAGCAGGGGAGTGTTTCTCTACAATAGCCACTGGAGCTGAGGATGTTCCTAGTTGTAGATATCACAGAATCCCAGAATGGTTAGGATTGGAAGGGACCTTAAAGTTCATCCTTCCACTGGACCAGGTTGGTCATATCATTATAAATATGCTTCATTTTCCATCTGTGATTATTCTACATTTATTGGCTAGTGCATGGCTCAGAGGGCTAGGGGGGATTCTGCTGCTGTTGGAGGTATTGCAAGTGATACTGGCCACCCTCCTACTTTTGGGGAAAAGGAGATGGAAAGCTGAAGCCTAATGAGGACTCAAGCGCTTGCCAGATTTTAATTTGCAATACTTTCTTTTCAACAATATCCTTTTCCGCTGGGCTCTGAAGAGTGCAGAGCTGGACAATTGCACGGGAAGCTGGAAAAGACTAACAATAGAGGAGGAGTGGAAAGGGGAGGGGAACCAGCCTGTCTCCCTGCACTCAAAATGAAACATGATAAAGAAACAAATTGCATAAAAGATGACTAACAAAGACAGCTTTAAAAATCATTTCAGGGTTAGTCTTCTCAGGTTCACAGCAGGAAAGGACATTCTGCTTCACACATTACGTAAGTTTGAGTCCATCTCCCTTTCAAGTTTGCTCAGCTCTACTCCTACCACGTACACAGCCCCCACAGCCCCAGGACAGCCTGCAAACACACCCTACCCCCAGCCACGGCCAATTCTTTATTTGCAGTCACACAGATCTTTTACAATCACTTTGAAAAATCTGTTAATCCTGCCTTGGCCACTCTGCACGCTCCCCGTGGATGCCAGGGAATTGTTTGCCTGTGTGCCCTGTCCCAAGTCACCAGATCCCTTTTGCATCAGGGCCCTGAGTAAACACCTTTCCAGCAAACCATTTCACATTTCATTCCTGCATCTTCGCTTCTCTGCTCGCCAGTGCCCAGAGGAAGTGCCGAACGCTCCGTTCCTTGGATGATGGAACACAGGGGTTGCTGCAGGCACAGCTGCCTCGGCCCCCACAGGCTGATTTCACAGGAAACAGCACAAACATCTGCACCTCAAACTGCCTGGCACAGCTCAGGAGGTCTCTGCTCCTGCAATCCAACCCACTGCGAGCTGCAGTGTCCCCACCGCTGAAACAACGTGCTGGAGAGTCTGTTCTCTCTCTGTCTCTTCCCTGGCCCTTTGAAAATGCAGCATATGAATTCAAAAGACTCTAAAGGTCCAACTTTTCCAATCTGGATCCTCCACTTCCAGAGCAAGCTCACAAAGGTGCAGGGAAAACTTTGTCACTGCAGTTCCATTGCAATTAGGCAAATCCTAGTGAAGCACCGTAAAGAAAGGTAAGTGGAAAACTACCAGACACTTACCCAAGTCTCCACGGGACAGAAAAATAAGATCAGGATAGAAAACCAATCCTGAGGTGCCCAGGGAAGTCAGCTGCTCCGAGAGCAGAGTGAGTCCATCCCTGGGCTGCCCTCCCTGTGCCCGTCCGTGGGAATCAGCTGCTCCGGGACCGCTCGCAGCTCCAGGACTGCCAGACTTCCTCTGCAGCTGATAGTGGGGTTATTAAAGTAAACTATTGCCCTTTGTGAGGGAGGAGGGGGCTGGGAAGCTCAGCCCCTTCCCTTCCTTTGTAATCCAAACCCTTCCTCGAGGCTCAGTGTTTTGGAGGAGAGAAATCTGCTGCAGCCCCTTCCCTGCTGCTGAGGAGCTCACACCGGTCCTGGCTGCGATCCAGGCTCGGAAACTGCGCTCCGAGCTTACATGACAAAGCAGCTCATTCCTAATTAAACTTCATCCAGCATTTTTCTGTCTCATACATAATTAGTGCAGAACAGCAAACGTACAGGTAAGAAGGGAGAGGGTTTGCACATAGCACAGGCTCCTCTGTCTGCACCTCTGATTAATCTCACGATTTCTTCTTTATTTATTCAGTGACCATCTCCCATCGCTTCCCAAACGTTCTGGATCCACCGTCTCTGCTGGGGGCAGTTGGCCTGATGCCACTGCTGAGGGCCAGCAGGGCTGGGAGGATGGATGCTGGTTGTGCTGGGGGAGTGCAGGTTTCCAAACCCTCCCCGAGACACAGCTCTGCTCCCGCAGCCTCTCAGAGCAATGTCAACATGTTTTCATAGGCAACTGCGTCGGGATCAGGCAGCTCTGATCTCTATTGCTTCCTGAAGGCAGTTAATCTTTAAAGCTCAAACTATAAATGCTGTCAGCTTAGCTTGCAGCCTTCTCCTATTGGTATTTACAATGCACGTTTTACATTGCACAGAAGTCCAGGCGTAGGGGAGGATGTCCACGAACCAGACATGCAGGAATTAAAGGACATTCTCCTCAAATCTTCTCAAAAACTCTAAACCCCTCAAAACTTCTATTATTAGCCATCCCCAGCGTGATAATAAACTGTAGCCCCTGACAGCAACATATGGATCTCATCTCCACTATATTCCAATATTACAATACTCCACAGTGACCTGGTAAACAGGCTTAATCCAACAGATTTTCCTTCACCCTGTCAATGGGAACATTCTGGGATATTACAGAGATAAAAGAAAAAAACACTGAGTATTTTGTTCAATTTCCCACGATTCCCTGTGCCTTCCCTTTCCCCACACACATCCTGCTCGAGGCAGAGGTTCTCACTCGTTTCTGACAGCAGATGTTTAGATTTGCTGCTCTGGTGATGGCCACAAACAGTGAGGACAGTCAGATTACCCATTTCAGCTGTTTGTACCATTCTCTGAGTGAACGAGAAAGGGAACCAAGAGCTTCTGCTATGAACCAGAGCTCACAGTGCTCCAGGAGAGCCCTGAGCTAGACTTGCTGCTCCTCCAGACATGTTTTTATTGAGAGAAGCAAGTGGAAGGGTGGAATTGCAAGGATGTCACATCCCTGTTCAGTGCCCAACCTTATGCCAACAGGTCACTGGTGCCTTGTGAATAATCCCAATAAAGTACTTCACTATCACCCCAAAGCAAACATCTTGCTAATCTCCTCAGGGCCGTTTGCTCAGCTGGCTCCCAGAACATGCAGGCACACACTGCTTTTGGTCTGAACTACTTTGTACCTGAACTCAGGTGTTCTGGCCCCAGAAATCCTGCTATGTCCACACCTGATAAGAATGGAACACGTTTTGCAATACCCATGATGAAGTGTGTTTGGTATCTGCAGGCCAAACACCACTTCCACCAAAGTCCAGCACTGTGTTCCCTATGATTTAGCAGGAGCAGGATCTGACTCCAAAGCAGCTGTCATGAGCTAACCACAAACCTCCTGTCCCCTGGGGTCCCCTCCCTGCTCACACCAAGGCTGGGCTGGCTGTGATATCAGCCTGGCACGTCAAGACTCAATTTATGGCCTTAGGGCACTACTAGTTGGTAAATACTAAGTGGCACCATTACAACAGTGTACGATAAGACTGGTAAAAAAGTTTAGTTAAGCAAACAAACAAACAAAGAAAAACCCCAAATACGTATGTCCATGTTGTTCTAAGACACAAGGAGCTTGCTTTGCTTCTGATTACACTGGGTTCAACTAATTACAGTCATTTATCCATTATATATGTGGCATGTTAAAATATGAATTGATCCAGCATCAAATATTCCCTGTTTAGGAATTACTCCAGCTGCTAGTAACACAGAAGGTCCATGAGAGCCTGGGAGGATGTATCCACATGCAGGCTTATCTCTTCCTTTCAGACCATTCATCACTCCTTGCCTGGAAGCAACAGTTAATTTACAATAACTCAATGTCAAGATGGCAGTTTAAAATCCTCTTGAGGATTGCCCCAGGAGAAGATCTTGTCCCAGCTCTTCTGCAGCCACTGTAGATTCAGCTGAGTCTCTATTGAAGTCACTTAGTTTTAGAGCATGATAGAAATAGAGAAGACCTGCTAGGCTGTAGCTAGTGCAGTTCTCAACCCAGTGAATTATCAGCTCTCCAGGGCATTTTTGGGGGATTTCAGTAGGCACAGGAATTAGAGACAGGATCACAACATCACAGAATGGTTTGGGTTGGAAGGGACCTAAAGATCATCTGTCTCCAACCTCTCTGCCATGGGCAGGGACACCTTCCACTACACAGAAAGGAAGACTTTGTCCAGCCATAAAACCCTGCACACCATGAAGATGATTTCCTATGTTTCATCGTTTTGAATGGACGCTGATTTTAAACAACACTTGCACGGAGTAGGAAGAGAAGGAATCCCTGGGCTAACACCAACAGATCAGAACTTTCTGAACAGGCCATGCCACAACCAAATCTGACCCCAAACCTTCCAGACAGCAATCCCAACAAAATCCCCAGGAAGAGCCCTCAGAACAGAGCAATAACAGCTAGAGCCTTGATATGCCTTTCTTCCCTTTTCTCTCTCTTACACTTGTTTGGACTCAGCTTTATCTTCCCATTTGAAGGACTCTCTTACCACATTTCACTGGCATCGATGGCCCTTGTCTTTTACCAAGGACAATCTGCATCTAAGACTTTGGAAAGCAATTATTTAAAGCCCTTCAGGTAGCACAGCAGACTGCAGCTGACATGCCATCTATGGGAATCAGAAGGTGTCTAAGGAGGGTGTTTACAAGCAGAACGCTGCTAAAAGTCTGCCTTGGTTGCAGATAACAAGGCTGAGACAATGACAGATTTCCTTCCCTTGGCAGCCAAGAGCAGCTCCCCGTGATTGCCTTCGTCGTGTTTATCCAGGATGCTGGGAGAGAGCAGGCACCAAATATGCAATTAATTGGCAGTTTGCAAGAGCATATTGCCTAAAGATAAACAGAGTGGGTGATTGTGTCGTATGGAAAACGGCTGAGAGCTGCAGATGCAGTGTTGACCCAGTTTAAAAAAAAAAGAGAAGGGTTTTTTTTTTTTGTTCTCTTGGAAATAATTGTACTGAAATGAATACTTTCTTTGCATGGTCCCTCTGGCCTTTGAATATTTTGTGTATGTAAGCCATTCCAGGTTCTTCCTTGAGCTGGGAGTACATAGTAAATTATGAATTTGCTGAAAACTTTTCCGCCTGACATCAGTGGAGCATCTCACCGAGAGAAAATGGTTTGTGCAGGAGCAGACAGGTACATTGCCACACGGTGTTAATGGCTTTGCTCTTCACAGAGGGTATTTTGCAAGCAGGAGAAGACAAGACTACGGGATCTAGCTGGGAATCAGGTGATGTGAAAAGGAACAGAACTGCCTAGGACAGAGAGAGGTGTGTGAAGGAGATCAAGTCTAGAGGGGAGGAATAGAATCATGGAATGGTTTGGGTTGGAAGGGACCTTAAAGCTCATCTTGTTCCACCCCGTGCTATGGGCAGGGACCCCTTCCACTAGACCAGGTTACTCCAAGCCTCATCCAACCTGGCCTGGAACACATCCTGGGGTGGAGCAGCCACAGCTGCTCTGGGCAACAATTTGGGGAGGATCTGGACCAGGAGCAGGGGAATGATCCATGTTTAGGAAGTGGAGAGTGCTGCCAGTGGAAAGCACAGGCTGCAACTTCTCAATACAGACATGGTCAGACAAACAGGCACAAAGATGCCATAAACCCTAGAGGAAAAGGTAAGGAAAAAAGGTGATAAAGGAGAAGACTGAATGCTGCTGAGGAGCTCAGGATACACACTGTGGAAAATACACCAAGGCTGGAAAGGGAAGGGGAAAGGCAACTTGAATGCGATGCTGGACAAGCTGGGCACCTGCAGAGACGTCAGAAGGGATATCTGTGACATGATCAGGGGAGCAGCACAAACCTGTGGATCAAGTGCGAGGCACAAATGCTAAGCAGCAAAGCTCTCACTTTCAGGAGACAGAATGCATTACAGGGAGTCCTCACTGTAGAGTTTCAGGCAATGTTGTGCAGCCCCCATGCCCAGCAGTAAAGGCAGTGGAAATCAGTGCCCTCACAGGACTAAAGGACACTCTCTCCTCTCAGTGCTATAACACTAAAGACTAAAGTATGTGACACTTCTCTCACCTCTTTTTCCTGTGACCACACTGACATTACCAGCACTGAGCAGATCCAACAAGAAAACAAGACATGACCTGGCAACTTCTAGTCAGGGACAATGCACAGAGATTGTATCTGGCATGACCAACATGACCACATTGAAAATGCCTTCACAGGAATTCCTGATCCCATGGAGAGATTGTTGCAGCGTGCTTTGACTCGTTGTTTTGCTTGAGACTCTCACTTTGCCCTCTGTGAACAGAGTGGACAACTTTGTGTGCACTGAGCACTCCACAAGTGATGACCTTCCTTGTTCCACACCAAGGTGATTCCAGGTGAATTCTTCATGCAGGACTCAGTCCAAATTCCCTTTGAATTCCCCTGAAGACCAGCCCTTAGGGATGAATTGGAACACCAACACAGGAGTTTGGTGTTCCAGAAGCATGGCAAAAATTCAGCAGCTTTTTAAGGGATCTTTTTCTTTTAGATCAAAGTTTCTGTATTTGGGTACCTAAAATTAGCTAGCAAAATAAGTGACATTTTATTCAGAGATGCAAAATTTCCATTGATTTTAATGGATTCAGCATCCCAGAAAACTAGGCCACTTATTTATGTACCTACATAAGCATTTGCATCCCTGACTTGAAGGAGCCAAGTTTGTAAATGATGACCTTATGTTTTAAAAATCATGAGACAACTCTGCATGCATCAGTCTGTTATTCCCTTTATTTCTGTCAGCAGGGCTCATTCAGAGGTAGATTTAAGCTGTAAAATGTGCCTTTAAAGTTTCCTGCAATAAGGTCTCCTCTATTCAGCAAAACACTTAGGCACAGCTAAATGTCTTCCCGAAGAGAAGCACTTGAGTGAATCAAGGCTAACAGCTTTCTCCCAGCCTTTCGCTCGAGATGAGGAACGAATCTCTGTCTCCCCACAGAAAATTGCTGATCCTGATGGCAATTGCTCAGCAGCCTTGAAGACTCTTTCTGCCTCATCACTTTACCCTCGGAACAGATTATAACGTTGTACAGTACTGAGTTCTTCAAAGCACAGCAAAGAAACAACACTGAAAAACCTCTTCACAGGTGTTCCAGGCCAGGTTGGAGCAACCTGGGCTAGTGGAAGGTGTCCCTGCCCATGGCAGGGGGTGGAACAAGATGGTTTTTACGGTCCCTTCCAACTCAAACCAACCATTCTGTGATTCCATGATTCTGCAGGGTCAGGGAGGGAAAGGGGAAACAAGATGCCAAACATACCTGCCCCTGGGGAGGGCAGGTGCAGTTGAGGCACCATCATCTCTTTGCTGATGCAACCCAGAGGAACTCCTCAACCTGTTATTTATCTCACAACTTATCTGTTTTAATCCTGTGCCACTGAATGCCTCTCAGTGAACTGCCATTTGGCTGCTTAAGGAAAGAGCTGTATAATTTAGCTCTAATTGTTCAAAACACTTGGCAGGAAACAATAGATAAAAACTGACAGGACTTTCACAGTTAACAATGCAACCTAATGAAGTGAAATCCTGCTCAGAGAAATATTGTGACAGGTATCCACAGATTGAAATAAAGGGAAAGACATGTTGGGGTAGATTGGGCTCTGCAGTCCCTCAGTCCTGACTTTGAGGAGAAGTCACTGGATTGTCCTGCTCTCTGTCTGCTCTTGTGTCAGGCTGGTTTGGTTGCACAGCAGTGGATGCAAGTTTTTGAAAGTACATGAGCTAAAAAAATTCCCAGAGAGGAACCACAAACGAGTTTAGCTCCGATCTGCCACACTTGTGCATTCCCACAGCTGTTTCCAGCAGGACTTCACCCCTGGAATGACAGACCATGGGAGGGAAGCAATGGGGGGAAACCCTGACAAACACAGCAGCACTGAGGTTCCAGCAGGGTATCTGTGCTGGGTGTGCTCACAGGGACAGAGCTGCAGGAGCTCAGCTCACAGGCACAGAGAGCTCTGACTGTCCAGCTCTCTCCCAACGGCACCTGCAGGATATCGAACTCGGGAGACAGAGTTACTGCCACTGCACACAGCTACAGGCACTTTCCATTTCCCTTTATCTCACGAACTGCAGCTCAGAGCCTGAATTATTCAGGGCAGACTCGGCTGACAGCTCCGGAGCAGGGGGCACACAGATGGCAGCTGCAGTTTTCCCCCGCGCACGGAGTATCCCAATTCCCACGTGTGTTTTACTGGACAATTAGTGTAATTTGTTAAGCAGGCAGAAGGCAGTGAGGTAGAGCACAGTGTGCTGTGCACAGAGGGTTGGTACCCAGCCCCTCTCATCGCTGTGTCCTCGGAGAAGAGGATGCTGCAGACAGACTGAAGCCAACTTGCCCTGGCCGGGGGGACAGGGCACAGGATGGATTGGTTTGATTACTTGTGCTCTCACCCACTGCCTCAGCTGAAATGACATTAGAGACCCCAAAGAAACTAATCATCCAGAGCACTCTCAGGGAGCTTTTCCCTGTTATGGATCTTACTGTAGGCACAATGAGATTGTCTCGGTGTGCTGTGAGGAGGTTCTGTGCACAGAGCAGGATCAATAACTTGATGATATATGTGTACTGCTGACTGTGATCCCTAACACAGCAATTCTGCTGCCTGCTTGGCCACCCTCCATGCTGCCAGCCTCCTTCTGCCTTGGCCACGTCAGAGAGAGACAGAAGGCTGCAGCTTTCTCCCAAAAAATCATGTGAAAACAGAGCATCTGGACTTTGAGGGAAGTTAAACACTAGGAACTAATTTGGTTTCCATGGTGAAGGACTGCAAAGTTTCACTTACACGAGGAAGAATGGGAAGTTTTCATTTCTGGCCCCAGGTAAAAGCATAAAGAAAATTACATCTGGCTGGGAGTGGAGACAACTTACTTATAGAAAACTAAAGAAGAAAATGAACAGGGAAGTAGTGCAGCCTGAGTCACCCAGTTCAATGCACCTTGGCCAGATTTTTGTTATTACCTGTCCAGCTTTTTATACAACTCAATAAAAAACACCCTGACCTGAAGCAAACAGGCAAATCCCTCAAAAGGCAGGAGGAGAATGGGAATTGTGCCTGTGTGGAGAGCCATGTAGGGGTCACAGCTCATCAAACCCACTGCTGACCCCTTTGTCCCAGCCCCTTGTTCCCAGCTCCATGGCCACACACTCCTTCTGCACAGGAGTGAGTGTATCTGCTCTGGACAAATCTGGAGAGGGAACGTTTCTGAAAGCATCTGCCTGCTCCCAGCAGTCCCTTCCAGCACCAGGACACTGCCTCAATCCTGCAAGCTAAAGCTGTGCAAGGGAATGAGAGCCGTGCCAGGCTCCGTATTTCTAATGGGAGCTGACACTGCCAGCACTGGGAATCAGATGGGAAGAAGTCCTCAGACAAGGAGACTGATTAAAAACCAGAACTGACACTGGCAAATAGCTTAAAGGATTTTAAAACCCAAAACCTAAATCCATCCTCAACCCAAAAATAAAACACACACACAAAAATCTTTCCTTTTATACAAGTCAAAGTCAATATAAAAACAAGGAAATACTCTGAAGGTCATATGGCTATTTCATGGATCCATATATGTGGATCCATATACCGGACAGTCAAGGCACAGTTTTCAAACTCCAGTTGAATTTTTAAGGTTTACAGATGTTTCTGAACTCATTATACTAGAGCTTCAAAAGAAAAGGCAAATGGGGCAACTGGATCACATCAAACATCCTTTTCTAAGTGGTAAAAGGGAACAGTCCTTCTTCCTGGAGCACTGGAAAGATGCCATGAATCTTTTGGAACAGCTGCCCTGAGTTCTGCACCTTGGGCACAAAAGGCTTTGGAGATGTGTCTCCACTGCCCAGCTGCAGCCTCCAAAGGAGCAATGTCCCCCACTCAGGTGTGTTTTGGGGCTGGCACAGCCTGGCCCCATGGGAGAACACCAGTGCTTCACAATTCCCTGCATGATGCAAACATTCTCCTCAGGAACATCTCCACTTTGGTCCTTCAGTGTGTTGCTCTCTCTGGGTTAAACGGAACTTCTGTTCCATTCAGGGAAGAGAACAATTCCCCATGTGAGAGAACACACAGCAGGCTCAGAGTGTGACACTGTTGTCACCACACCATGGCAAAGATGAAAGAAACAATAAGAATAGTAACCAAAAGTTTAAAAATATCTCCATGCATATTTCACTGTAGCACAGAGATTAGAATGTTCACCTCTAAAATTGGGTGAAAAGAGTCTTAATATATTTGGTTTGCTATTTTAACTGAAAATTCAGGAGGCTTTTTCTGTCCCTACCTACTCAATGACACCATTGCAAGGCATTTGTCAACATTTTCCTTACACAGAAAGAGGGAAAAGAGAAGGAAGGAAAGAAATTAAGTCCTGAGTTTTGACTAGTGAAAACTCAAAGCATGTCAAAGTTATAAAATAAGATTTTATGCAAGTGGGGGATATTGTTAGCATTGACATGAATCAGGGTAGGCTCTGCAGAGCTGAACAGGGCAAGTGACCCTGTCCTGTGGCTGGAGCCAAGACTAGAATTGCAGGAGAGAAACTCTCTGAACCAACGTGTTTGAAGCCTGCAAACAACCTGGATGTTCAGTTTGGTGAGTCACAGCTTGTGGCAGCCCATAAAGACCTCTGTGTGTGCTGTGACTATGATTAATCTCTCAGATACATCCTCAAAATCGAAGTTTCAAAGGGCCCTGGCTGCAGCCAAGCCGTGACAGCACCTCTGGGTCACTGGGGAATTAATGCTTCAAACCTGCCCCTCCTGCAGCCCTGACAAAGCTCCCATTGACTCCAGGGGGAGGGGAACAGGCTGCACAAGGCATGGACACAGCTTGAGCTTCCTGGCTGAAGTGTGCTGTCAGCTGGCTTGCTGTCATCAACAGGGACTGTCCATCACCCTGGGAATACCAGAGGCTGTTTACTGGAAAGGAGCTCAGCAGCTGGGAGGAATCAGGGGCACTTGAGTTTCTACACTGATGTGCAAAAGCAGGAGCAGCAGTAACAGACTGTGAGTGGGTACAAGGGGAGATGTCAGCACGTTTCCTCTGAGCAGACCTGTGCCAACTCTTGTGACAGCACATCACCTTCCATCCCCTTCCCCAGAGTGCTGAACTCTCAGGATGCACAAGGAGAGGCTCAGAGCAGCCCTAAACCTGCAGGTGACTGCAGGGAGGCTGTGTTGTTCCCAACTGAATCCCTGTAATTTTTTCATGAGTTCATAAAAATATATCCCCATACAACAAGGAAGACCCAAACCCCACAGAGTTACCCCCAGAGTCTGATGAATGTATCCTCTTCCCCAGTATCTCAGCCTAAGCACAGAGTTTTACTGCAGTCATCATAACAGAATCCACCACTACTGTGTCCTCTGGATGTCATTAATAAATAATAAATGAAACCACTCAGAAAGAGAGAGAGAAAAAACAAATCTCTGATTTTTTGGAGCACACTGAGAGGCCAGAAGCAGTGGCAGGCATGAAAGGAAAAGTCTAAGGGGCCAAGCTCTGGGGAACACCAGCTCTGCAGTGCCAGGCAGACAGAACAGGTGAGCCTGGAAGCACAGGCAGCACCTGTGGCTCTCCCCAGGTGGGCAAACAGGCAGCAAAGCCCAGGCACCCTGGGGGAATGGAAATAATGGCACAGAGCTCCTATGGCAGAACCTACATTTGCCAGGAAGGTCAATACATTTTTACTGTCAGCTCTTGTGAAGTTTCTTTCAATGTGGTTTAGTTGGGTGGTGGCAGTGGTGAAAGCCCTGGAGAGAGAGAACTCAGGCTCAGTCACAGGAGAGTGATGGGCACGGGCACTGGTAACACTTCTTGCACAGCTAACACACCAACCAACTCCCTTCTCCCTTCTCTGCAGTCCATCTGGCTACACCCAGCAGTCAATCCTCCCTTTCCTAATTCTCTTTTATCCAATGCACAGCTCTGTCCATCCCAAAAGTTCCTCTTCCACATTGGCAATGGCAGGTGAGACAGGTGGGTGCTGTCACCAATCAGTGGCACAGGAAAGCTGCTGGTCCTGCAGGGACCTCCTGAGTGTGCCCGTCCTTCCTCCCTCATGGGCATTCCAACCTGGCCAGGCCAGAGACACCTCATGTCACCCCTGCACAGGTCTAAAGGCCATGGCATGTGCTCCCACTCTTCTCATCCCCACTAATTCAAACCCTCTCCCCATGAGTGCAGGGCTGGGAGGACAAGGTGTGACCATCACTCTCCTGAGTCAGTTTATCCCACCCTGAGCTGCAGGAACTCCTGCATCCAGGTAACCCACTGACATCCTAAGGAGTAAATAACCAACAGGCACTCACACATTTCCACAGATTTCTCTCCTAATCCTCCTCTTTCTCAGCTCTGACTCACAATGATTAGAAAGAAGGAAAACAGCAAGAGGAATTCTATTTTTCAAAGATGAATGATAAACTATTCTCAAATCAGCTATTTCAATATCAGCTAGAGAAGAGAAACAGTCCAACCTCAAAATTCAGGCAAGTCAAACACACCCTGTTGATGGGAGATAAAGTCTTCATCATCCTTTACCAAGTTAATACTTTTGCCTTGATTGCCAAGCACAGGGAGGGAAGGGAGCTGCTTCTCATTTCCTGAACACTCCTCAAACTATGGAAGGTTCAAATTCATCATCCCAAACACAGCTTCAACCTCAACCATTTCTCTGCCTCTCCTGCCCTGCCTCTCTCCACGAACCTCAGGCTGTTGGAACTCCCATTTTCCTTGTTTTACAAAGCATTATTCTGAGGAATGCCCAGCCCCACACACAGCAACAACAACAGGGTTATTCCCCCCCACACACACATAAAGTCAACGAATTCCTTTAATTTACCGTAGCCCGAGATGGGATTTCAAACCGTGTCAGGTCTTTCCAAGATCCTGTTCCTGCTCCACTCCCTTCCCCACCCTTTGCTCTTCAGAGTGATCCTTTGGGGAGGCTGAAACCGAGTCCTGTTTCTTTGCCAAGGAGTTTTCCTTTTCACCACCTCCACTTGCAGTTGTGCTCTCGGAGGCGCCTGGAGCTCTCCACTGCTGGCACTCACTCTGCCTCACTAATGGACCTGGTTTCTTTGGGACTGAGGAGGGAAGAAATCTGCTTCCCATCAGTTTCCTGCATTTGGTCTGTGGAAAGGGTATTATTTCTTAGAGGATGAGGCAGTTTTATTGGCTGGGGATATTTCTACTGCATTTATATTTGTTGTTGCTGTGAATTTGGATTAGAGGCATCTCCTTCCTCCTGATGGTTACTGGCAGCATGCTGTAAAAATATGATTAATTAAAGTGTGACTCTGAATCCACTCAGAGGCTTACGGTTTTCCTCCCCTTAACACTAAATAGAGAAAGGGCCATTTAACAAAGTTCAGACCTTGAAGCAGATTTTAAAGTACACTGCAGCACGATAAGGAGGTTCAACCTTCAACATTTAAAAGCTATGAGCCCTTGGAGAGAAGAGACTTCTGCTTCTGGTCCAATCCCAAATAGAGAAATAAATAAATAAGAGATAAATAACCAAACCACGCTCAGAAAACTTTTAGCAGGAATACACTGGTCACCTGAGGGACTCCTTAGCCTACGTGACGTTGTTACCTTTGTAGACAGCTCAGCCATGGAAAACTCACAGTCCTGAGGTTTCAGATTAAAACAACGCATTCTGGCTCTTGCTGGGTGAGAAGCCACTGGAAATTCTGGAAGACCTTCAAAACTGAGCAGCATAGTGCTCGAAAAAGAGACACAGCTTGACTAAATTGAAAAATCTGAATTTCCTAACATGGACTTAAAAGGTGCCACTGAATCTTTAATGAGTGCGATATGGAGCTGGCTCAATCTGAGCAGGGCTCAAGGTCTTCTTTTGAAGGAGGCAAACTTTCAAAAAAATTAACCAAGAAAAACGCCTGCTACATTCCAAGGTCACAAAGGGTTCCCTGAAACTCTGTATCCCTCCTGACTCCACTCCCTAAATGACAGTCACTTGTGAATCCAGAGCACCTACTTCAAACCACACACAATTAACGGGGGGAAGGAACAGCTCCAGACTAACAAAGTCTTTCTCTGGCAAGAGGTTGTGAGGGGGAATGTGCTGCAGATACAGATGGAAAACAGGCTACTTATTTATTTCAAGACCACAGAATTCTTATTCATTAAATGTTACTTTCAAGCCTGACATGTTTAATCTGTTTGGTGTTCACAGCCTTGTGACTGACTGGTGGCTCGGAGGGATGGATCAGGAATGGGAAGCACAGGCTTTGCTGCTAACTGATTATCCATGGGGTCAGCTCCTAGCCCCCTTTTCCAAACTCTCACATTTCCCATCACCATTTGCATCCCCACAGTCAGCTCCTCTGCATCATATTTCAATCACCACCCACTAGTGACCAATTTTCTCTTGAGAGCCTTAATGAACCTCTGCTTGGATGCTGAATATTGTAGGAGGTGACCTGCTGGAAAAACGTCCCATTTTAACACATCCAGGCTATGAAAAGCCTCCAACACACATAAGGCTCTGAGGGTTTAAAACCAGCAGCTGAGCTGTGTGACAGATCCCAGTGCTGGAGAGATCCCAAGCTCTTGAGTCCAGCAACCCACTGCACTGTGCTCCACTGCCCAGACCTGCACTCTTGGCAAGCCTAAAAGGAAATGTAACATGAAAGAAACAGCCATTTCCTTCCTAAAAAAAATAAAAATCAATCACTAATTCTATGTTTTAGACAAGAGCCCAGGGTAGAGAGAAATGCCTGAACAGATAAGGTGTTAGGCAAAGCCATAAATTTAGATAGTGCAAGACTAGGAATGTAAATTTAAAATGAAACACTTAAAAGTTTGGGTGAGGGTAAAAAATTCTATCAGCTCTTTGAAAGGACAGCAATTATTAGAGATTATAAATCTGAATGCTAATTTATGTGATTTCTATTGACATTTTCTTTCTAATTTAGTTTTTATTCCTTTTCTTGCATGCAGATAAATTCTAGATAGGAGCCTTGTGATGTGCAGAAGGCTTAATCCAACACAACCCCCCCAACATATGCAATTTAGGGATCTCAGGTTCATTAATAATCCTAGGAGCATCTTGTTTAATCCACTTTGCATGGGACTGAGTACATCTGAGAGATCAGGTATGGCAGAACCACCTTCCTACAGACACCCTTGGAGTGTCTGTGCCAGGCACCTGTGGGGATGTATCTCCTTCCAAGGGCATTATCCATTCTCTGTCTATTTATTGGGCAGGTAAAGACTGGACAATCCTAGAAAGGTCTTTTTCCCAGAGATTGCAGCATGATCTGCTCTCTCTGGAGGCATTTTGCTAAGAAAATAAAATGCATATTCAAACACTGTCCCTCTCATCAATCCATCGATTTACCTACTGGCAGTTCCAGTAATAAATCAGATCAATACAATTATTGTGTGTGCACACAGATGTCAAATCACAATCACTGTGCTCAGATCAGAAGGGTGTTTCCTAGGAAAACAGTATTTATCCCTATTTGGTAGAGTGGAGAAGGTGCATCTGTTCATGCACAACCCAAAGAGTCAAGTCTCCCAATGAGATTTGGACCCTATAAATGTTTCATGGACTAAATCCTGAAAAGAACTGATCTGACTCTGGGAAACAAATGTGGGGGTTTCCTAGTTCTGTGCTCTATCCAACTCCTTCTTCTTCAACAGATCCAACTGTAAGAAAGCCCAAAACTTCCTCAGGCTTTGTAGCTTTCCATCTATTGGCACAAGTCACTATCTTGTGGCCACAACACACCCATCTCTAGTTTTGGTCCTGAAAGATAACAGGTCAGGCTTACACAACAGAACCCAAAGTTAAAATCAAGACCCCACACCTGGCTAACAAATGCATGAGAACAAAACCTGCACCCAGAGCACCCAAACAACAGGCACCAAGACATTCTCCCCCTCTACCCCCCTAAACCTCCCTGCCCTCAGACCCAGACTGGGATCCTCTGGTTCTGCTGGAAAGCAGAAGAGACCCGTTGGGTGATTGACTCCTGCAGCACATCCTCCAGCCCATGTCAGTGACCAGAGAGCTGTCACTGCTGCTCCAGCCTCCTGCACCAGGCTGACACGTGGCAGTATGCAGGTGAATTCCTGGTGTCTGCATCTTCCCACCTCGTGCCATGTTTAGCTGCCAATTACCCACCCTAAATTCTATCACCTCCCTACTGTTGACAACTTTTAAATACATGGTTATGAAATTCATCCTCTGTTATCTCTCAGTGACCTAGATAACAGTGCAGCCTGCGCTCCACGTTCCGTTCAGCCTCTCAAGAACTTATCCAGACAGAGATGTTTCCCAAACTCCAGATTTTATCCTACCAGGGGCTATGTTTAGATCACACATCAGGGCCTCGTCAGACATCATCCCAAAGAGCATCCATCAGGGCTCAATTCTACTTTGTTGCCTCCAATTTAGCTTGTTAACCATTCCCAAAAATGAGTGTATTTTAATTACTGTTTTCTGAGAATTGGGATTATTTTCCTTCTAAATATATTCGTCTGATTATCTCCAGGATGAAATTCATTTGGTTAATTACCATCTTTTTAATTTGTTTAAGACTATGTTTCTGTTTCCTGTACTGTAACACCTCCCTGCCAGCTCTGCCTGCGTTTATGCAGTGTCTGACACACTCCCATTTTGGGGAACAAACAGAAGGTTTCCATAAAAACACACTGACCTGAGCCTTGCAGCAGCCTGTGATCCCACCCAAAACCCAGTGTAAGGGAGATACATCATTCAAACATGCACAGTTATTGCTCATATTTAAGAGGGTCCATTTAGATTAGCTATAAGGAAGAAGCTTTTTCCTGTGAGGTGCTGAGGCTCTGGCACAGGTTGCCTAGAGAAGCTGTGGCTGCTCCATCCCTGGGAGTGTTCCAGGTCAGGTTGGATGGAGGTCAGAGCAACCTGAGCTAGTGGAAGGTGTTCCTGCCCATGGCAGGGGGTGGGACTGGATGACTTTTAAACCTTCCAACCCAAACCACTCTGGAATTCTGTGGTCCTGTGCCCACTCAGGTTTCAGCCTCGTGGTCCCCAGGTGCCCTCATATCCTTGGAGCACACACACTGGTCTCACATGAGGCTACACAAGGGATTCCCACTGCTCTGGCCATCCAATCCCCTTGTTCGCTGCTCTTTGCAGTCATCACCTTCAGCCTCTCACCCTCTCTGGGCCCCTACACCCTCTCTAATTCCATTTACAATCCATACTTTCAGTCCAAACCATCCTCCTGTCAGACACCATCCCATATACCATCTCATTTGCCCACCCCCAGCAGTTTTGTACCTAATCCCTGGGTTATTCCATCGTCCTCTATTATCATCCCAAAACAGAGGTAGACAAATTCCAATTTCATTACTAAGATCTCAATTCCAGTCAGTGCTGCACTTACTGGAAGAAACCAAAGGTAATTTTATTAGTTTTCTAAACTCTCCCAATAATAGAAAAGAAAACCTTCCATGGGTAATGCAAATGAGACCAATGGGGACATTAGGAGAAATTTCAAATATTCTTAAGCCGATGGAAACTCTGCCCAAAGGGAAAGGTCATGGCACCTAATTAAAGTAGATACATGGACTTGAACTGCAGGAACATTAGGAGAGCATCCAACAGCTTGGGAAAAATTATGGAGCTGTTCAAGTCTCCTGCCACATGTAGGACACTGACTGCCTTAGTTGCATAGACACATACCTTATCCTCACCATTACCTTAGCAAGGATGATTCCTTTTTTAGTCTGCAGGAATTCTGCATGACAGCTCAGACTGCTCTCCCAGGGCTGCCTCGAGTCCCTGGCTGTGCCCCAGCACAGCCCCTGGGCCACCCCAGCCTCAGCTGCACCCACATTTCTTTTCCATGCCAACATCTTTCCCTCTTACTCAGAGAGCTGTTTGTCCCTTAATAGGGCACATTTTCCAACCAGCTTTGTTGTTCTGCAAATTATGGGCTATAAAGAATTAATGGTGGAATATAAATCAATTTAGTTCATTGAGAGAGTGTGTGTTTTATGTGGTGGAGGTTTTCAGAGAAAAGTAATTAGTTGATTTGGCATTTTAATCTTCAGAAAAATAAAGAAGCTATTTTTCTGCTAAGAGGATGTGTTTGAACACATAAACATATGCTGCATTTTCTCAAACTATATTAAGAGATATTATTTATTGGTTAGATGTGGCAAAGTTGATAGTTATTTCTATTGTCTCAGGAAGATTCTTTATGATAAAGATTTCACTGCAGGGAATGCATTTTACTTTACAAAATGCCTGACTAGAGGCTTTTAAAGAGCCAGAGAGGTTCAGTTTACTTCTCCCCCAGGCAGGTTCATTTCTCTTCCTGATAGGTCTCTCTCCCAGGCAGGTCCCTTCCTCCCCAGGTAGGTCACTCCTAGGGACTGTTACACAGATTCTGTGAGCTGTCACAGCAGCTCATCCCCCTGAGCCTGTGCTGCAGCAGCAGCCACGGGTTCCTCCACGGCTGCACCAGGGACTATCCATCTGGCCACTTCCATAAGCAGCAAATACGCACCAGGGAACCAAAAATACTTCCCTGCTGCCTGTGTGTGGGGAACAGCCAACCCTGTTCTGTGCTGGAGAGCCTAAAGGGGCTCAGACAGACCGTGCAGGATGATACAGAGTGACTGACCCACCTCCCAGGGACTATTGCATAAGATGCCACTGGTTTGCAATTTGTTCTCTCCCTGGCTGCAGCGTGAGGATCTGAAGCCAAAAGGCTGCTTCATGCTTTGGGAAGGAATAAGCCTGTCCCACTGGTGAGTCTCATTTGCCCTCTCCGTGTCCGTGGCTTACAAAACAGAATTCCACTTTACTCCATTTGCTGGGTTTCCCACATTAACACCCTGGCTGTGTTCAGCAGAGCCAAACCAAAGCCAGCCAGCAACACATTCCAGCTTGCTTTCCCCCTGCTCCCTACTAACAACTCATTTAACAGCAGCACAGCAATTAGAAAATCGATATCCCGTTCAGACACGAATGTTTCGGCTGGAGCATTGCTTAAGGAATGTCTCTCAGCCTCATCTCTGCCTGGACCAAGGATAAGGCAGGAAGGACACTCCAGAGCTGGGTGATCTGATTGATTTGAGATGATTTCTCTTAAAGCCCACACAGTCTTTGTAGAGTGTTTCAGGTACAGGCAGAGGAGATGACATTCCCCTAATAAGCAGCTCTGTGCCAGGAGTGTGCGTATAAATACAGCTGCAGAGAAATGCAAGCTTGCTTTCTTGTTTAATATCACACCACCCACCTGAATAAAACAGAGCCTGACACATGTCATAAGGAATTACTCGGAGAATGCAAGGCCCTGAGGCGCCTCAGCCCCATTTGTATTCCAGTCGTATTAACCAAAAATAAAATAAATAAGTAACAATCACATCTTCTTTGCCATGAAAGGATTTTCCACCCATTCAGGCACTTACTACATTGCTGCTACACACTCCTGTACTGGAAGTGCAAGGGCAGCAA
>NW_008650099.1:0-14652 GCF_000695815.1 Acanthisitta chloris | reverse complement strand
GCAGGAATCACAACGGAGAAGTTAGGGAGATTTGCTGCCTTTGAGTTCGTGTTGGAAGGGTCAGGGTTGATCCAGCTCAGTCCTGGCCTGTCTCAGTCCTGGCCCAGCTCATCTTTAGCCCAGCTCAGTCCTGGCCCAGCTCAGCCACACACGGACACAGCGGCTCCACCGTCTTCCCTGAATTCTATAATTAGTATCAGTGATTATTCCAGCAGGACTCAGCCCTGCCCATGTGCAGAGTCCAGGCTGGGAGCAGCCTGCTTTGTTTTCATGTTATTTAGAACAAGAATCATAATTGCCAATTGTTGTGGTGGAAAACCACTCCCTTACAGAGTGCCTTTCGCAGATGGAAATGCACTACGTGGGCTCGGGAAAGCCACCACCTTCCTGAGTCACTAGGGAGAGTGGCAACAGCAAAAATTCCCCAAACTCGGAGCAAACCCACCCACCTTCCCCAGAAAACTGAAAATCAGATGGATGTGTTGCTAAATTAAGTAGCAGGAATTCCCTTCACAGGGAATACTAATGCTGAAAGCTGTCCAACACAGCCTCCCTGGATCCATCCCACATACCACTTCCTGGGGTGTTTGCCTGTGTGTGTGCTGTTGTGTAAGCCATAATTATGCAATCTCACAATTTACCACTGAGCACATTCCCAGCTTGTTCCAGCTCAGCAGCAGCAGCTTATGGCCATGACAAAAATGCAAGATTTTTTCCGAGAGTTTATTGACATGGAATGATGTGACCTCTTGTATCATGGAAAAGGGCACAGCAAGGGTGAGGTCTGAGAAAAGAGGCCACTGCTGGCCAGAATTACTAGCAGTGGACTTCTAGTTAATGCAAAATTAAGCTGCCCATGGCAGGGAGATGTGGAACCTTCAAAATCAGTCTGTGACAAGGTGACTAAGTTGGATCCTGACACAGAAACTTGGGAGCTCTGTGACCTCAGAAGCTGCACAACAAACAGCTGCACAGAGCCAGACCCTGGACTGACATAAAACATTTTCCAGAGCACTTTCTGATGGAAATGATGGATAAAATCCCTGGATGGAACAGCCCTTCCTTGGTAATCATCACAAACTGCTGAATTTGATGACTTTTTTCGGTTGGGTGATTAGTCACTCAAATAATTTTTCAGCTAAAAAATGATTAAGATTTCTCAGTGGATTTTTCAGATGAGACAAAATGAGTCTAATTTTAAGGTTCACAAGGAGTTGCAAACAATGGTCAGGTTACAGGAATGATATTTATGAGAGTTCACTAATTACTATTTCAAACTACTTCATCCCCACAGAGGTATCCAGTGGGTTTCAAAGATCTGTTTATGCTAACTCCACTCCAAGGCTGAGCACAGTTAGGAGGAGTCACTTTCTCCACTGTATTTTACTGACACCAGATACTGTTGTTCTTTATGTACCAAACACCAGGAGCACAAATCAAATTTAATCCTGTGCTCTTTATGCACTGACATTTATAGAAAGAAAAACGTGTCAGAGGCAGAAAAGTGTCCAAAAAACTACTCAGGGCTGAGTGATGCTCTCTCAGCTTATCGGTGACAAGGGCTGTGGTTTCAACACATCACACAGGAGGAAATAAAAATGCCAAGATGCAGGTGATACAGCACTCAGCCTGTTTTGGGAACACTGTCACACTGCTCTAGCCTGGAACTTATTGGAGCCAGGAGTGAGAATGCCATGGGCAGATTGGGAACCAAGTAGGATTAAGGGCTGGGTGAAATCAGGGACTGGGGAATTGTCACAGAATCCCAGAACAGTCTGAGTTGGAAGGACCATAAATCTCACCTCATTCCACCCCCTGCCACGGGCAGGGACACCTTTCTCTAGCCCAGGTTGCTCCAAGCCCCATCTGAACACTTCCAGAGATGTGGAATCCACAGCTTCTCTGGGCAACCTGTGCCAGTGCCTCAGCACCCTCACAGGGAACAATTTCATCCCAGTATCCAATCTAACCCTTCCCTCTCTCAGTTTAAAGCCATTCCCCCTTGTTCTGTCATTACACACTTTTGTAAAAATCCCTCTCTTGAGTGTAATGGGAGCTTGATACTTCCAAATCCTTCAGGACTTATGATTGGATTGATGGAATTATTTAGGTCAAGTCCTGCTTTGGTTATTAATTTGGAAAAGTAGTATAATCTAACCTGAGTTTCAAGACACCAAGGCCAGGACAATTGGCCCAGGAAATTATTGATGGGTTTTCAAACAGGACTGAAGCAATCAAGAGTCACCATTAGGTTGCCTGAAACTAGCCTGGTGACCCAGTCCAGCTCTCAGGCAGAGAGAGGAGATCCCTGAGCTGTCACTCACAGCCACATTCATACAGAGAGTTGTTTTTTTCACTTCTAAAAGTTGTTATTGGAAAATGTCACTATTCATTGCCAAAGTTCCCAGGATGCAGCAGCTCCCATTAGACCTAAGCCCTCTCAGCACAAAATAGCCACACACTGATAACCTGAATGTGTTTGCTGCAGCTGCTGTTCCATAGGCTGCACTCCTGTTCCATAGGGTATTTCCATGCTATTGGCCCCAGTGTTTCATATCCCATTCCTCTGGGTAGTGCTGCATTTTGACAAAAGGATGTGTTCCTCTGAGCCAGGAGGGATAAAGAGTTTCAGGGATGGGAAGGGATGCTGGAGCAGAGGCAGCAGGTCCTGTTGTGCCTGGGCTGTGGGAGCACCCAACAGTGCAGGAGCCCTGGAGCCTCTGTCCCTGCTGCTCACAGATGCTCAGAACAGGTATGTCAGTGCTCTCAAAGCAAACAGGTGTACAAAATGGTGTAGTAATGCACATGTACAACACATTGACTGAGGAAAGCCTCAAGAAGTGATAAAACCCATGGAAAACAGTCTAAGAGGAGTCTCTTTAGCTGGTAAGACAAGAGAGATGACATGACAAATTATCAGCAAATAATGCCTGGCAAAATAAGGAATAAACTGTCTGTTTCTATTTACTGTCTTTTACTAAAATGGCCAATGAACAGATAATAAAGATGAAAGATAACAAGCAATAGATTAAAAAAAGGCTGTGCTATAAATTATGTATCAGACATCTCACTGTGTCTGTGGAACTCATGGATATGAGATGTAATTGAGACCAAAAACTTCTCACAGCTCAAACACGAGTACTATTATTTTCTAAGACAAGGAAACTTTTCCTACCATTCAGGAGAAACAACCAAGCTCTCAAATCAGGGAGTAACAGTGAGCTGGCCCTGGGCTCCTTGGCCATCGCCCCATGTTTGTGTCACTCTTGCTCACTACCTTGCTCTGAGGGAATGTGGAGGCTCTGCCTGTTGTGTGAGAGGTTGGGGCTGCAGCTAATCAAAAGTGAGTGATAGCCTCGACATGAGTGACTTTATCTGAGGAGGGTGAGACACCCTGCCTTGGTTTGTACAGAGAGAGCTACAGATATAAAGGCATCAAGAAAACTTCTCTCATGTCAGAGCAGGTACAAGAGGGCCATGATAATGAAAAAAAGAAAAGACAAATAATTCTTTGCCCTTTTCTTGGAGGCTTCACTCAAGGACTGGAATTGCTTTATGAATACATATCACAAAGCTGCCAACAGGCTTGGGGAGCAGCAGTGCTATACAAAGATCATAAGCCACGTTTAAGAGATGAGAGTTCAAAAAACCTCCAATGCTGCAGTCAGCTGATGCTTTTTCCTATCTTATATCTTCTCTTAGAACATATTAAAACAGAATCAAAATTAGTACCTGCTCTGTAGGGCTCAAATGCCTGTGTAAATGAAGCTAGGAGTAACTAGTTAAAGGAAGAAGGATTGAGGAGATTAATGTGAGCTACACTCACTTCCCTAGATGGCTCAGAGAGCTTAGAGCAGAGTAGGGATGCAGGAAAGCAATTAAAAGAACTAACTTAAATAAATCTCTAAGTGCTGAAGGTTTGCCAGCATATACCTCTAAATTCTTCTCTGATGCAACTAGGCCCCTTCCTCCAGGGATGTTCTAACAACTTCTCAGACATGAGGATAATTATTGCAAAGTGTGACCCAGACTGTGGTTACTGCTATAATCAAAAGAACCCCTTGAGGTTTCAGCATTAGACACAGTCTCACTGGTGGAGCAGAGTTCCAAGTCCTGGTAGCAGTTTTGTAATGACTAAGCTTCAAATTACACTTTCTGTGAGGGGGTGATGGCCCCAGTGCTCTGGGGGTGACATGGGCTGCTGACCCCGATGGGCTTCAGCAAGGAGCACACTCCAGCAGCTGGAAAGGGGAGAAGATAGGTAATGGATCATAGAATAGCCTAAGTGGGAAGGGACCCACAAGGATCATCAGTCCAACTCCCATCCCTGCACAGACACCCCAACAATCCACTATGTCCTCAGAGCATTGCCAAACACTCCTGGAGCTGTCAGCCTTGGGGCTGTGCCCACTGCCCTGGGGAGCTGTTCAGTGCCCAGACACCTCTGGGGGAAGAACCTTTGCCTGATATCCAACCTAACCCTCCCCTGGCACAGCTTCATGCCATTCCTTCGAGATGGAGAGATACATCATCTGACTGCTGTTACTGCTGGTGAAGTTCCTGCTCTGGCAGACTGGGCACTGCGGTTCCCTCACAACATTTTCTAAGGAAAACCTGCTCCCCTGATGTTTCAGCTCCTCAGACTGGCTGAGTGTTTGATCCCTTTGGGAAGCTTAAGGGCTGTAGTGGCTTTGCTGGTTTCTGGTGCACAGGGAACTTCCACTGCTGGGATGTAAATCCTTGCTTGGTTCTAACACTCTGTCTCCAATTCAAGCAAACAGGGAATAAGCAAAGAAATGAAATACTAATTGCAATCCAAGTTGCTCCATCTTCCATCCACCCCCTGCCAACCCTCCTCTCTGCTCCCTAATCCATAAGGCCTGAGTGATGATCAGTGAATAATTAATTCAGGGAGAGCTGGAGAGGGTTCCTGCAGGGAGCTGTTCAGGAAGGGCATGGAGAGCATCCAGTGCTGCCTCTGGGTGCTCAGCACCCACCAAGGCACCCTCAGGCACGTGTCCCTGTGTCACTCCACTAATTGCACTTGTTGGACAAATCCTGTGTGCTCACCCACACAGACACTGAACAAAAACACATCCATGTTCACTGAGAGCAGCAGGAAAAGGCAGGAAATGCCACAGTCCAGGGAAATAATGGACAATGCCATAGCTTGATTAAAACTATTAAGGTGCAGCATTAAAGCCACAATTTCAGCATGTACCCAAAGGAATAAAAATGTTGCCTGGTGTTTTGAAACACTGCAAACCTCATCTTCAGAAATCACAGAAGGTAAAATAAAAGAGAGCTCAAAACTAGGCAAATTTTATCCCTCAGTCTCCTCCTCTGCTCCAGAATATTAAAGTGTAGGAGAAATTATATACTGCAGGTGTCTCTTCCCTTTGCAACATTCCAAGCTGAACCTCTTGATCCATGTACCACCAAATTTGAGCAACTTGAATTTAAATGATCTTCTTAGTGGGTTTTAGCAAGAGTCAGGACTAAAATTGTGCAGATGTCACAACGCAGCAAGAAACACTCTGGAGTGTGATTGGAAATGCCAAACACATCACACACACACAGAGACACACACACATACCCCAGACTCTTCATCTTAAATCCCAGAGAGCTGGATAACTCAGTCTGCAGAGGGTCTGCCCTGGCTGCAGCTTTGGTCTGAGCCTGGGGATGATCCCATGTGCCCTGTGCTGTTGGATCAGGTAGTGATACAGGAGCACGTTACCCCTCACCAAGGAAATGTCACTTCCTGCTGGCACTTGGCCTGGCTGGTGCCCAGGAGGATTATATCCAGGCAGAGGATAAACACCAGGCTCCAAGATGAGCTAGCACAGCCTTCAGCCTTTCATTGCCATCCTCAGAGCAAGGCATTTGGAAAAATTTTGCTCTCACTGAAAGAACTTAATATATAAATCCTTCTCTCTCCCCCCTCCATCTCTCTGTGTATTCCCATCAGCTAAAGTGCTACTATATAGCAACAAACACATCCGTGCTGGAACAAATCTCCCCACACAGCCAGGACAGCAAAGTATTAATAATTCAGGGTACATACAAGCGAGTTATGTAAATCATTTGGGCACTACCACAGGCCCAGGGAGCAGAGGGATCCCTGTGGAGAGAGGCACTGCCAGGCTCGCAGGGATGTGGATAATCCCTCATGTGCCACGGGGGGTATGGGCCAGGGCCAGCTCCAGCCCAGAGACATCTGCAAATGTGAGCAGAGGGGACAGCCTGATCTAATACCTCTGGCTTGGTAACTCCTGATACATTTCCATCATTTGGAATGAGGGAATACCACCCCCCTGCACACCATCCATCATGTGCAAGGCATGCCACGTCCCTTTCCCATGTAATTACTTACATAACACACGTGGATTAAAGCTAAATTCATATTTCTGGCTTCAGTTCAAATCAGTTCAGCATTTTTAAACAAATTACACTTTAATTCCAGCTAAAATGCATTGGTTTAATTCAATTAAAATCAGCTCTTGCTTCTTTTCATCACACCTGACCTGAATTTTCTGGAAGAGAATCTAAGTGAGACATTCTGCAGCTACACTGAAAATTAAAATTGTAAACACTGCCAACCAGATAAACAAGATCATAGCATCAGTATCATAGTATCGTATCAGTATCATGAGGCCTTGAGCATCCTGCTCTGATGGGAGGTGTCCCTGCCCAGGGCAGGGGGTTGGGACTAAGTGACCTGTAAGGTCCATTCCAACCCCTAAAATTCTATGATCATGAGAAAAGATCCTTACCTGAGCAATCTACTTGAAATCTCTCTAATCATCATTTCAGAGGTTCCATATCATCAGGTTTTATTAAGGAATATGCTAAGGAGGAAGGCCAGAGCAGCATATTTTTCCTCAGTCTGTTTTATTCTTCCCTCCCAGCTGATGGATGAACTTGACAGAGTTATTTTGCATTCACAAGTCTTGAACATCATTATACCTAGTGCTCCGTACAGCTAAGAGCAAGCAGTGAGCTCTGTGCTCAGCCTGCTGCCTCCAGCTACAATCAGTGGATTTCTGTGTGCGACCACTGCAGCACGAGAGGGATAACAAGGTACACACGTCAAACATCGACATCTCTCCGTGCTGAACAAAGGCTTGGAAACCTTCCCCACCTCACTTATATGTTCACTTGCAACTCTTTGTCCCTTGCACAGATTTTCCAATCAAGGCTTTGCAAGGTTTCAATAAAGAACAGAGAAAAAGTTGGTTTAAAGCATTTTAAAACACTTTTCATCCTTCCAAGAGGGAAAGACATTTCTTGCTAACACTAATTGCCAATAGAATTGACAGAGGACAGCAAAATGTGAGCCAACAAGCAGTGCACCTCTCCCAGATAGGAAATTCCATGAAAATGGAAAATGGAGATAGATGTCAGTTGGACATTCATCCCCCATGGCTACACATCATGAGGGGCAGAAACTGAGAGCACAGTTCTATCCCATTAAATGCAGCTACACATTGCCAGTCCCTGTTCTGTCACCTTCCTGCTTCTCTGCAGCTACAGGGGTTGGTTCAGTGCCCCAACCAAACAGGAAATCAGCCCCTAAAAAATAATTTCCCTTTGAATCCACTCGTTGACCTTCCCAAGATCATGTGATGCCATGGGCTGGGGAAAGCAGGAGTGTTCCTCTCGGTGTACAAGTAATGGTTTCATCGTGAGCAGTTTTTATTGTGTGTCAGAGACACAATCTCAGAATGGTCTGGGTTGGAAAGGACCTTAAAGCTCATCTCATTCCAGCCCCTCTGCCATGGGCAGGGACACCTTCCACTAGCCCAGGTTGCTCAGAGCCTAGTAGAAGGTGTCCCTGCCTGTGATGGGGGAATGCTTAAGCCTGGGATAGAAGTATCTCAGTATCTATTGTAACCAAATGATCATTTCAAAAGCCAAGAGAAGAGTCTGGAACGAACAGAAAGCATCCTCTGGTAGAAAAGCTGCAGTGTCGGCATTTTCTTTCTCTTTTTTTTTGGTCCAAGTTTATTGACATGAAGAGTAATGCTAATGTAATTGCACTGAAATTCATGCACATGAAAATCTCACCAGGGCAAAACCAGAATAAATGGTCTGTTTGGAAACAAAATGTTAATGCAATGGAGTAGCAGGATCTGCCTTTGATCTGAGGAGTATCAAGACACCGTCGGCCGCGGTGTAACGGAGCTGTCACCCTGGCTCAAAGTCTGTGCTGGAGGGATGTGAGCAGAACGAGCTGCTTGTAACCCTGAGGTGTACACTGATGCACCACAACGCTGTGGCTGCCAGGCAATGACCCAACGAGTCAATACCATGTATTCAGACTGTGGGAGCAGGAAAACGAAAGCAAACATCCATCCATCCATTAATCAACCCGATCCTCCGCCGCGGAGACGATGCCTTCCCAAACATCCCTCACACACTAACCATCTGCAGCTGGAACGCAATGCCACGATTGCAAACGGCAAAAAGATAGAGCAGAAAATTAACTTCTCCTTATTTAGTGGGTTTAGAGGAATGTGGCTTCACGCTACACTAATTCAGTGCCCTCAGTATGAAAACTCCCCATTATGATGTCTCGTCAAATTAGAGCCGACGATACAACGATGTCATCTCTATCCTCGCACAACACTCTATTTTGTAATTAAGCAGGACAGGGAAACAATGGCCTTGCTTACAGAGAAAAGGTCAGGGATGCAAAACATATTTTTGCAAGCTAATTGTAAGATGCATGAAGCCAATTATCCCAGCAGTGCTGCATATGCCGAAGCAAGAAGGATTTTATCATTTTGCTACATGACTCCAGTGGAGTCAGAGCTCTGGCTGGACCCCGTGGGGCATGGAGCTGCTTGGCCAGGCTGCTAGGGAACCAGGGAGCAGGGGACTGGGAAGAAGGTTATGAAAATAATTCCAGCCTCTTGGCCCTTCTCTTGACATTTTATTATGGCTTGAAGAATTTCTAGGAGTTAATATAGTCTTCACTAAGAGAGATTAGGATGACCTCCCTGTTTGGTTAGGAAGTTGGTTTGAATGTGTAGAAGTGTTTCTGTATTTCTTTGAGGACAGAGAATACATTTACCTCAGGCAGCCTCAGATACAAAGTCACACGTATGTCCAAGAGCCAGTTTACCAGGAGACTTTGCTGTTGCCTTGGGAGAAGCTGAAAGGCCCCACATTGCTTTCAGTCCATCTCTGTCCCTCTTGGGATTGTGAAACTACTATTTTATGTTTGTTTCAATGCCTCCTAAAAACACCCTCCAAAACCCCCTTTTCCCAATAACAACATTCTCCTTTTTAAAATACCTCAACACCAGTTTCTAAACTACCCAATACCATGAGAAGACGACAAGGAACATCAGAGTTTCTGTGGAGAAATGGCCATTTCCTCCTGCATCTCTCCTTCAAAGCACTTCTCTCCGATTTTACCTCAGACTCCTAACGCAGCCATTAATTAGAGATCAGTAATTAACTTTCTGATTCAAGAAATATTTTGCAAAGGAACCCCATTAAAAGGCTGATTTGCATATTCCAGGACAAAGCAGCCTTGCTATAAATGCAGGTACTCTGTGAGGGCAGTCTGGATTCCAAGACTGTCCCTGAACCTCTGAGCTGCTGAATCTGTTCCCTGACCATGAGGGGAGTGGGGACAGACACTGCCCATGGCACCTGCTGGATGCTCCTGGCTCTGAAAGGTGTTTTATTCTGCATTTCAGTCACTGTTGGCAGTGCTGAATGGTTTCCCTGCCCAAACTGAACAGCGTTTCCTCTAAATATCTGCATTACCATTAAAAGCAGAGTCCTGGTGTTGTACTGAGAGTACGTGTCCCTACTACTGTAAGTCTTCCTACTTAGAAAGCTTCCCTGGCTAAGGCCATTTAAGCAAGGAGCCAGAAGAGAAAACAGTTCTCCAGCACTTATTCAGACAGATCTGAAAGCCCTTGATGCTTTCTGGGGTCTGCCAGTGTCCTACTTCTGCAGGATGAGTCATTCCTCTTTCCAATTCCAAAGGAAATAGAGCAACTTCTTCAGCCTTTGTCATGCAGCACTCACCCTATTCTCATCAAACTTCACCAATTTCATCATGCCTAAAAATATTTGGCATATCGAGTTTGCTGGGAGTAAACAAGTGATAATTAAATCTCAAAAGAACTCCCAAACTAAGTTTACTGCAAGAGCACAGACGTTCATCAGTTATTGATGCTCTCAAAACAAGCTTTGTGCACATGGAAAACCCCTACAGCAGACAGCATGGGCACTAATTAATCTGCTGCAGTACATGACTTGTACACTTCCCCTTCCCTTTGTGGGTTATAAGCAAAAAATTTGGATGGGCTAAAGACAAAAAGTAGTTTAAAGAGGAAGTCTCGGGAGTGCTAGTGGCTGCTGTTATTAATTCAGGGCTGTACCCCTTCCAAGGCTGAGGCTCATTTAACAATCAACCATATGCTCAGGCTTTTGTAGTGCCAATAAAAGCTTAAATAGAATGTTATCTCCTGGAATTATATTAAAAAAACCCTTGCAAAATAATCACAAATGTTAGTAATTCAGAGTCCCTTAGCATTAAATGAATTCTAGGTGCACTGAGGGGAAGAGTCCCCAGGAATAACCAACTCAGGGATTACAGCAGAGCACGGAGCTACCCACAGTTCCTATTTTCCACCAAATCAAGAAGGTATTTGTCCCACAAAGTGACACTGTGGCCCTTCCCTCTCAGTGCTGGTGTAAAATCACTTTTGCCACTACAAGAAAATAATCAGAAATACACCACCAATAATGAACTGCAGCAGCACAACCTTCTCTCGGGTCTCTGGCTCTGCTCCCTGTGCCTTGCATCCAACCCAGAAACTTCGCTGATCTTTTTCAATTTTGTAGGTGGATTGTGGGTCCAATTAAGAAAAATCCATCTGCCAAATGCTTGATTTGTGGCTGATTCCAGAGGCTACTACAAAGCCAAACATTCAGCGCTCCGTGATAAAAACTTAGTGAGCTGCTGTAATAAATCAGGAGGCAGGAGACATTGTTAGCAAAAAGCCACTTTTTGGAACCCTTTTTAGCTCTAACAAGCAATCTGACCAGCCAGCAAATTGAAAGGAGCACTCATTCCACAATCCTCCTTTAGATCTCACATTTGCATACTCTGATTGTAGCAGATTAATGCATCTCTCACACAGAATGTGAGTTATACTCACTCTGATTTAGCTTCTTTTAGTCACAATCAATAATTTTATTACTGTTATTGTAACAGAAGTCCTAGGGGAAAAAAATACTGGCAAAATTTGGCCAGCTACACCCATGTGAACCTCACAGTCATTTACTGAAGTTAGGGTAGGATAAGTGTTTGCACTTTCTCAAACAAAAGGTTTCTTCTCAGTCAATGTAAAACTCAGTACCATGAGAAACAACTCTATTTTTTCTACAAACACAAGCTCTGCTGACTCTATTCAGTGCATCTTTTTAACACTCCTCTTTGCACAATTCTTCAGAGGTTCTGTATGGAGGAAAAATGGTTGAGCAAGGTTTAAATAAGTCAGGAATGTCTCTGCTCTCACAGCACATGCCGTGGTGAGGCAGTGATTGCTGCCTGCCCATGGGCACTGGGCCCTGGGAGGTGACACATCACCTCGACGAAGATCCCCTCAATGTCAGGGCCATCAGTTCCTCTCACACACAAGCAGCTCTGCCAGGCTTCCTGGGTCCCTGGCTCTGCTCCTGGTGCAGGGAATGACACCAGGACTGTGCTGACCCAAAACTCGCACGGCGAAGCTGAACTGATGCCACTGAGACATTCCGTGACTTTTTCCATGTTTATTGTTATTTCCTTGTTTTCCTCACACTGTACAACTGTCTCACTATTGTAGCAGGTAATCATTTTCCATTTTCACTTGATGTGATGCATTTAAATCATGCAAGAGCCAAACACAGGATGAAAATCATAGATATGTTTGTGTTCTCTGCTCCACACACATAATTACCTGTCTGAACATATATGTTCACAGTTCATATATTTCATATATTCAATTGCATAAACCAGACATGCAAGGAAAGGAAAAATGAAGAAACTAAAAGGCAGGAACAGTCCCAAATTACATGCACAGAAGCCAAGTAACACAGTCATATATGATCTACTGTAGCTCAATATTTCAACTTGGAATGTTTTGACTGCATTTTTCGCACTATTCATTTTTGCTATGGCATCTCCTACAAAAAATTGGACCAAGCCCCAGAACAGAACACTGTTATAATGGTGACTTCTATGAGCAAAGGAGTGGTCATGAACAATCAGCTTGGATACAAGATGGAGTCAAGAATCAAACATTTAAGAGGCAAATATTCCAATACCAGATGATTCTTCAAAACACTTCTTGGATTACAAGCCAGACAAGTACAGCAGAAAACGCATGAGAGTGATTGGAATGGCTCAAGCCCTTTCCCACACATTGCTCATGTACAATGGGATGGGAATGTTCAGGAATATAAAATTATCTTCCATAGCCAAAGCCTCACTGCATGACTGGGAGGTCCAGCTGCTGCTTTGAGAGCAACAGTCCCTAAGGCCAAGCTCTCCTGCAGAGGATCCCTGCTCACCTGACAGATCTGACACTGCTCTGGCAGAGAGGGGACTGGGAGCCACCGAGTGTCAGACAGTGTCCTCCAGCTCAGGGCATGGCTGTGTTTCACAGATGAAGTGCATTCATGAGTGATACCTGCCTAACAGAAGGTTTAATCTCAGGTATGATGAAGGTATCATTCATCTTCAGTTTCTCATACTCATATAAGCAAATCCTTGGGTTTCATTCAAGGCTGCCAAGTGCCACCTCCCCTGTAAGCCACCCTTTAAGCTCTGCACTGAGAAAGCACTACAGCCTCCACCGAGTCTCTTTAAGGAGAAGTTGCAGTACATCTGGCTCTGTGAAAGCTCAGCCAGTTCCCGAGCTCTTGTGCTGGGAGGGCAGGGAAATTACAAGGCTTAATTTGGGAAAATGACTTTGGCTGCAGGGCTGGCCAGAACAGTTAATTCCCAAGTCCTGTAGTGCCAAATCACAGAACGAAACAAAACTCATCCAGGTAGAAAGAAAACATTGCCTAATTTGCCTGTTCTTTGAGTGGAGCAGCAGCACTGGAGGCAGATTCCTGGCTGCCTGGCTCCTCTCGCTTCCCTCTGGAACACACTGCCCTACTTCGAGCATTTGGGAAAACTGCAGCACAGGAATCAAACCAACTCTGTCTTCCCAGACAGTAACCCCTGAAATCTTACTCTGAACTAAGCAGCACAATCCTTTCACTTGCAGAATTCAGGAGGAAAAAGCTTAAGGGTCTGGAATAGGTAAGGTAAGGAAAAATCTGGATTGGCAGATGTTATTTGTGGGCTTCAGGAACTCACAGCACCTCCAATAAACGAGTATAGCTAAAACAAAGTTGTCATTGCTCTTAAAAGTGAAGCATTTACTCAACGGGTTCTCAAGGACCATCCTGGTGTGTTAAAAATGTATCTGCTACGAAATGGTTACATCAGCATATGTCCAGTCCAGTGTAATTTTCAGACACAGACTTTTCCTGCCACTCCAATTTTTCTGTCATTCTCCAAAATGATTCATGTAAGGCTGAATGATTTTCCTTTTGGAAGCAAACCACTAGTTTGTTTCCGTGGCTGGTAATGGAATCTCTCTTATCCAGCCATGACCTTGATCTGCATGTGAATTTACACATAAATTTCCCCTCAAACAGAGCCTGTCTGATGCACACACTGACACAAATCCACACGTACATCAATACATACAAATCCACTAAAGAGCTGCTCTACTTTCTAACCAGCCGAAGAATAAACCCAAGGTCTCATTTCTCTTTGATTTTGCTTGCAGTTTGCTCCAATACTGCCCAGCCCACATCCAATGCCTTATCTGATCCATCTGCACATCCCCTGCAACGCTTCCCTCCCGGACTGAGAGCCTGTCATGGCTCAGACAGAGGCAGCAGCTTCGGCCACGCGCCGAGAATCCTCTCCGTGCAAGGACAGCAGACAGTGGCGAGGCTGAAGATGAACGTGTGTGAGGGGGGAGAGAGGGATTTGGGGAGATTATGGCTGTTATTGTTCTGTGTTATTGTTCCTAGCGTGTGTAACCCAGTTGTGCTCAGTGTAGTCCAGTGTGGGAGCATCCCTCCCCTCCCTCCCTCACCTGCATCAGTCGGCTCTGGCTGCTGCATCCCTGTGCTATTTATATGCTGGTGCATCAACTTCGGGTTTATTGGGGAAGGGAAAGCAGAGCAGACAGGCTTCTCTGCACCTGGTGTTTAACCTGAAAAGGGAGGGCTCACACCCTGTCCTCACCCACAAATTAAAACTACCCCTCATGCAATTAACCGAGTCTGCTCCTATCAGAGACGCAGCAAGATAAGCAAGATATTAACAAGAGCTGGAAATAAAATCAATACCCTCATGGTCTCTCCCACACCCTCGGCGACACATCCCCTTACCTTTCATGGTCCACACTCCTGAAGCCAGGTAAGATGTGCCTGAAGCTGCTGTTCCTATCGAGCTTCGGTTGGCTCTTTGTCCTTTTGATGGAGCCTTTAAGCCGGCGGCTGAGGAACCCCTGTGGGGTGAGACAAGAACACTGGATTACAGGGAGGCAGGGAGCAGGGGCCGCGGCTCCG